>NW_020447195.1:10210504-10256572 GCF_003343035.1 Apteryx rowi | reverse complement strand
TAATAAAAAAAAAAAAAAAACAAACGAGCAAGCAGTAAGCGGGGCAGGAGGGAGCAGGAGCAGCCATGAAGATTAGCGATTTTTCTTGAAACGTTAAAGAAGGGAAAATGCCTCTGAAGAGCTTTTGCGGGGCTTGGGCTGTTTGCAACGTGGAGCTCTTTAAAGCAGAGCCGCGAACCTGCTCTGCGCTGCGGGGAGGGAGAAGCCTCAGCTATAGGTTCCCGCTGCTTTGCGTGGTCTCTGGGCAAGCGGCGGGGCTCGGGATGGAGCGGCGGGCGGGCGGCGCTGTGCCGCGGAGCATCCAGCCTCCGCGGGGAGAAGGGCGCGCGGGCAGCGAGCCGGCTAACGCACGGTTAACGCCTGTGCGGCGTTTCCTGTTTAAAAAATGAACCTCCTGGCGCGTCTCGGCCAAGGGAAGAGGCTGGGAGCGAGTTAGGTGCCAATCGGAGCCGGCCGGGCAGCTGGCGGGTTTGGGGGCCGTTACGGCTTCTGCGGGCGAGGTTTTTTTTCGGGTGATGCTCGGGCAGCCAGGGGAAAGGAGGGAAAAGGTCTCCAGGGAGAACCGACCCTCCCAATGAGAGGAATCGAAATCGGGCTCGGCTTTAATGGGCACCCGGGGCCAAACCCAGGGATTGCACGAAACTGGGCTATTCCTCACTTTTCCGGGCTGTAGCCAGGCTGTTTCCCATCACCTAACCCCCCCCGCACCTCCCTCCCCTCCCTGCCGTGAACTCGCTCCCGTTGGCTTTGGGCACTACGGCGGTTCCCCGCAGGGTGCCCAGCACGGGGGCTGAGCCCCAGCCCCGTCCCCGAAACCCTCCTGCCCAGTGCAGCAGCACGGGCCGGTCTGGGGTGACGCGCGGCCACGCGTCTTTCACCGCTCTGTGCCTCAGTTTCCCCACGCGTGAAACGGAGGTGACTTGCCGCCCTCCTTAGCAAAGCACTCTGAGATTTGCTGAGCGAAATAACCGGAAAGACGAAGGAGTTACCGTTTCCTGGAGCCCACCTGGGTCCTTTAGGGTGTCTTTTTTCTGCCCCCTTGATGCCGTGCAGATGCAATCCTGTAGTGAGCTGCCGTAGTCGCAGTGAAGTCAGCTGAGCTGGGCCGATCCACCCGGGCGGAGGAACCCGCCTGTCTCCGCACGGTGTCTTATCCGGTGTCCGCTAAACACCTCCCGTGAGAGCTGGCCCTGCCTGCCCCCAGGGGACACGAGTCACGGCTGGAGCTGCGGTTCCTCGTTGGATAAAGCTGAGGAGGAGCACTAAGAGCCCGTGGGTCTGTGCCCGGAATTAGTGCGAGGACAACCCCCAAGGGAGGTGTTTCGTACAAGTCGGGTGCAGAAGGGCAAGAACGGGAAAAGTGGAACGACTGGTAGAAAAGGTGGAAGGGAGCTCGCTGCAGGGACTTTATATCTACCAGCTGCACTGCCTGCAGCTGTAATTAACTGTTTGTTAATCCTCCCAGCTATGACAGACAACACTTGGAAGTGTCTTTTTTTTTTAAACTAAATGAAATAGCAGAATTAAAACAACCCAGCACCAGGAGGTGGAGGGAGGTTACGCTGGTCATATTTGTCGTTATAGCCATTTGTAGGCCTGTCTATAGCTTCTGCTGCTGGAGCTGCCGGAGGCTTGGTTAACATCGTTATTTCCAGCGGTTTGCATCCCGAGCGCTCGGAGCTGCGGGTCCAAAGCCGTGCTCCGAGGTGCACGGTCAGGCCCTGCAGCAGGAGGCCGCCGGCACGCCGTGCTCCTCGTGACGTTTCGTTCTGCTCTCCCCTGCTCCAGGCGAGGCAGCGCCGATGTCTACCAGGCTCTACGTCCTCATCAGCTGGCCCGACGGCAGCCGCGTGATCAACATCGAGAACATCAAGGAGCCCCGGAAGCCGTTCCACCTCTACGCGGTGGGCGAGCAGGTGCTGGCCCGCTGCCCTGGCTTTAGCGGGCTGTACTGGGGCATCGTGGAGGGCATAAGCGGTGAGTGACCCTTGCCTGTCCTGGGCTTTGCACCTTGGGGCTGTTTGGGAGCAACCTCTAGAAAACAAGTTCTATGCTGAAAAGTCCTCTCTTCTTACAGAGCATAAAGATATTTTAGAGAAGAGGCTGCTGGAAGATCGACAGCTTCTGGAGAAGTTCAGTGAGTAGTGCCTTTGCTTTGGAGCCCTTAATATGGCAGGGGGTTGCTTCTGGCAAGAACGTAATTGAGGGTTGCACCTTTCTACCTCCTTTGGGCCTTCTAAATGGGAGGACGCTGGGCACATGATAACTCTGTCATGGATTTCACAGCCCGTGTCTCTACAACCAGGGTCAAGAGCACTGTGTGGGAGGTGGGGGATACGCGTCACTGACCTCCCATTCAACAGCTTGACTGTTCACCTTGCTTTCAGAAGAAGAACCAGCCATCCATAGCATGATGCCGCCCCAGTCAAAAAAATCAAGGAAAACCTTCCCCAAATGGACCCCGGGGAATACATCCAGGAAATACCATGGCGACAGGACCTACCCTGCCAAGCCGCTGCTGCGGGCTGCCGAGGCAGGGCCACCTCGTGACGCTGGCAGCTCCTCTGTCATCAAGGAGAGACGTGCCCTGGGCAGCGTGGTGGGAAGTCCCTGCACGCCGGCGGCACCCCGCCACCCTGCCAGTGCCTTCAACCCGTCACCCACCTTCGTGAACCTGGCTGGTCCGGGGACTTCCCAGAGCGAAGAGGACAGGCCTGGCACAGCCGCCAGAGGTACTCATGGGTGGTGGGAGAAGTTAGGCTGAACGTTAGGGCATATGCTTCTAGCTCTCTCCTGGGTCGTTCCGACCCACGGAGATTGGGATTTGCTCCAGGGCTGTGTGCGCCTTCTCACAGGGCTACAAGGGTTAGAGATCAAGTTCTCTGGTCCTTCCCACGTGGAAGGTCCTCTCCAGGGAGGCTATTCAAAAGGAGATGTCTGTGTGGGAGCACACTCTATCTGTTTAGACCAGGCACCAACTCTTTTTCCTGTGCTAGTAGTTCTTTCCCTATAAGCCAAAGAAACAATCCAGTCTGCCTGAATAACACTAAAACGCCCCAAAGCCTTGTGCCTCAACTAGCCAAACCTTCTCAGATTTGCCTCTTTTCTTGCCTGCTTTTCCATCCGCTAGTGCGCACACTAAACACAGCAGTATGTTTTTATAATTGTATTATCTCCCTGCTGACTAGCACACCAGTGTCCAGAGACAGGTTAATTCTTCCTGCCTTGCCTGCTATGTCTTTTATGATAGAAACAAAAAAAAAGCTCTTGAGATACCACCTTTTCTAATAACAAAATCCCTGTTGTTCAATCTGGAAAGCAAGCCTGGATCACTCTGCTATGTAAAGGCAATAATGTGTTGCTATGCTATCTAGCAGCAGCGCTGAGATAAACGTCTACTGGAGGCAAAGGGATTCGGGTGATCACCTTTTCAACAGCTGGCTTGCTTAGCTTATCTCCTCGTCCTTGCCTCTAGATTACGTGGCCCTGGCAGTGAAGAGGAAATCAGACGGCATCTTGTCTCAGTGCCAGCAGCACATCCGTCTGAACAGGTAATACTTTCAAGCACAGTGAGGACTCTCAATGTTTCGTATATTGTCATTTCATACTGTTGAGTCTGGCAGCTCTAGTTCCATGCCCTGATGGTGCTTACTTTGAACAGATGTTACTGTAGACATAAACCTAAAGCATGGAAGATAACAGGGGTTACTGTGGGTACGTCTATGCTGTGGAGCAAGGGGATTCCCTAGTGCTCTGTGGTCCTGGTCCCCTGGCTGGGCAAATGAGAGTGTTATGGAGTGCATTGAAGTCCTCCCCACACCTCTGTGCTGGGGCTTCCTCCTCATGGAAATGGGGTGTATAGGAGGTTGCCCACATGAAGAACCATTGACATCTGCTCTCAGTACGGTTCTTTCTTGCTGTAAGCGAAACCAGAGTTGACTTTGCTGTCAGCCTTTGAGTTCCAGATAAATCATAGCAGGAATGAATGTGAATTTGAAGCTACTTGTTGTGGTGCTTTTTAGCTTGTTTGTTTGTTCCAGTTGTGAAGAACGAAAGCTAGAAGCTTTGCAAGAGGCAGATGACTTTGAGAGAGTTCAGAAAAAATTTGTTCCTGGTGAAATGGAAAGGTAATTAGCAAAAGAAGGCACTTGTTCTTAACAGTATTATCCTCCTTACTACAGAAAAAAGCACTGAGACTACAGCTGGGTGACAAAGTGTTGTAACTTTATAATGAAGAGCTGCTGAATCTCTACATAATCAGAGGAAGCTATTTCTTTCCAATTGCAGGGCTGGGAGCCTGCAAGCAGGCTCTAAAATAATATAGAAATCACGAAACTCATGCCTATAACCATCAAAATGACATCCATCATGTCTGAACATGGTTGTGTTGCTTCCTTTATAGCTGGTTTCCTTGATAACAAGTACCCACTAGTGAAGTGGATACTAGGGACAGTTTTATTGCAAAGAAATGGGTGCCAAAAATGGTGTTACAGTACTTGCATTGCCATTTGCTGCATGCCCTTGTTTTGTACCATGCACACCTGCTTCCTGGTACTTGCAGGGCAGGGTTTATACCTTTCCTTAAGACAAAAAAGAAACCCAAGCATCAAGTCTCCATGCATGCATGACAAGGAGGTTTTGAGGATTATGCTCTGGCCACTTCTGAGCTTCTAAAAATGTCAGACCACATCATTCTTCTCCCCTGCCTTGCTCCTCACCTGGACATGGCTGGATGAGCTGGCACTCCAGCAAGGGTTGTCCTGTGCCCACTTACAGGGGGCGTGAAACGTATTGCCTGCATGGATGTGCTACATCTTTTAGTAACACTTGTTATGAGGCTGTGGTGTCCTCTTGCCTCTATGCATGTTGTACCCTGGGTTTAATTTTTCAGGGCAGAGAAGATCGAGCAGCTGGAGAGGATTGTCTTGGACCTCCAACAGGATGTCCTCACTCTGAAGAAGAAGGTGCAGAGGCTGGAATCCCTGTCCTTCCAGGAGGAACCTCACCGACAGCCATGCGAGGTGGTGGAGCTCTTCAATGGCTACACAAAGGAACAGCTCAAAGAGGCCATCCGCTTTGACCAGAAAATCAGCACAGCCTGTAAGACACTACTCTACAAGCTCTTCACATCTGACTATATCCAGAGCCACTCCATCACGGGGCGGAGGGGCAATACTTTCCGAGAGGCAAAGCCCATGATGGATGAACGATGCATCAAAATCATTCGGGTGCTGTTGAAGCAGAAGTTTGGAGATCACCTTAGTGACACAGTGATCACAGAGAAGATACAAAATGTGCAGAAAGCCCTGAGGCAGAAATTTAAGACAGAATGTCTCTGATGCATGGAGGATTTGGTGTGTCTGCTCCTACCACACTCACCAGTGCACCTGAGCAGCCCTCCCAGAAAAAGGCAAGTCCATACTGATGTTTTGTAGACTTCCCCCAAGGAACCAGCCCAAGTGAACTGTGCATTAAACACATCGCAGACCTTTCAATGCCAAACCTCTGCCTGCAGCAACCCCGCGGGAAGCTTGCCCAGCTTCGCTAGAACTTTGCACATCTGCTGGCACTTTACAAGTCGCGTCTCCTCTGGTCTGCATGCAGATCTCACTCTGAGGTCCATGTGATTATCTCCGGGCCTTTTTGGTGAATACGGTCAAATGGCTTGAGGGTTCCTGTTGGATCCAAATATGGGTTGGTAAGCCGCCTTATTCCACCTTTCTTTCTGAAACATAAGTCTGCAGACTTCTTGGGATAAGAAGACAGACAGTAAAACTGGGATACAGTCAGGGCTGATACTGTAGGAAACTTGAAGTTCTCTCTTTTCTTCCCTCTTACTTACTGCAGAAAGTCCATATGTCAGCTCCAACTCAAATGGAGATGTCCACTCTACCCTTTTCACTAATGTGCATTTCCTCCTCTGTCTGGCAATCCTGGTTAAGAACAAGGAGGGCAGGAGTGGTGGAGAACCACCACTGAACAAGGAAAAGGTTGTCACCAGACACTTCCCAGGCATCGTTTTCCTACCACGTGAGGATTGAGACATGGATGCTCCACAGGGCTCCCCTTGCAGCAGGTCAGGGAGAAAGATCAGCTTTGGGTGAGTAGTGTAACCCCAAAGACAGCGATGACCTCCAGCTGCAGATGGACTTTGTGTCACTCCACACCGCTTCTCCCCGCATGGCCAGGGCTGCTAGCTTCTGCCTGGGGGACAATATTAGCTCCCTTTGCTCCCAGTGAATGTGTTTTACAATTTCCTGCAGTAACAGAAAGGCAGACTCAATAAAACAACTCAATAAAACCTTCAGAGAAGGCAAGGCTGATTATTTCGTTTGTTCCCCTCCTTTGTTTTATATTTGATGTTCCTAATGTAGCTGTATAGCAGAGGTGTCTTCACTAACAGAAGATCTACTGAACAAGAGAACAAGTCTCCCATGCAAATTACAATATATAAATTTTTCTTTCAAAGCCAAGTTATTTCTACGCAGAGAGCCTGAAATTAATGATGTAAAAGTAAGGAGGAACTTAATTTGTCCCACTACAGATTCACCTCTCCTTTGAAGATCAGAAATATTATGAACATAGACACTATAATTTAAATACAGTATTTATATCCCAGCTAATAAATTCCAAGCACAAACAGGAGTTTTACCATATAAGAGGCTATGAAGAATGACTAGAGAGACCTGTTTTTCCTAAATACCTTAAAGCTAGAGTTTGAATGGGTTAGAAGTGTTTTTAACTTTGAAAGAGTAATATGCTGGCACCAATGCACCTAACAGAAATGCTGCAAAATACCAAACATTCCGTTTTAAAGAGGCTTCTTGCATAAGGAATTGTTTTTGTTTAGTTTTGAAATTATTCAGAAAAGGAAATGTCATCTGTTTTGAGTTAATCAAAACATTTAGTTTAATTCATATGTTTCATTCTGCTTTCAAGTGTTTAATTTTTCACAGCTACGTGAGAAATAATAAGGCAAAGTAAATATATCGGAAAACAAAGAGCTGTTTTGAAAGAAAAAAATGGAAATGTTTCATTTTCAGAATCCCCCTCCCCTTTTTTCTGCTTGCAAAACAAAATTATTAGAGTAGGGTTGATCCTATGAAGCATTTTGATTTTGGTGGGAGATATGCTTGCTGACGTTTTTGGCACTGCTTTGATCAGAAGTGTTTAACAGTTATGCTAAATTGCTGCAGCCAATAACTAAAGCTGTTCCTTCTGTTTCCCCAGTGCAGATGCCTTTGCCTAAGTCTCTATCCTGCAACACAGCATGAGTGTAGTTTTTTTTTATTTGTACGAACCTTGACTTGAACAGCAGCTGAACCAGCTCTGACTGTACCGCGATCGCCCCGCTCGGAGGCGAGAGTGCAGCCAGACCTTGCAAATGTATCTGCGATGAGCAAAACCGCCCCCAAACCTCCTGAACACGGAAACAGCCCTTAAATTAGGGCTGCCTTTCCAGGGACGCGGTGGCTTCCTGCTGCAGGTAGACCCTCAGGTTAGCATCGCCACTCCGGGAATTGCCTTTAATGTTAACTTATTGTTAACATTATTGTCTGATAGTCTTATTCTGCAGGCACTGGCTTTAGCACCGTCCCTTGGTGCTTCTGCAAACCAGCCCAGGAGATTCTGCTTCGAATTTCACTGGCAAAACAGAGCGTCCTGCGGCCACCAGCGACGGCGGGGACGGGTGCGTCCAACCCCCCGTGGCGAGGGACCGCCGTCGCCTCCCGCATGGCCTGGGCTCTGCTCCGGACTATTTCCCCGGGCTCTCGTTTAGCCTCAATCCTTCCTCCTGATGCTTCATCAGATCGCTTGCCAAGCTTCAGCCATGAAAGCCAGCTCACAAACGGTATTTATTAAAATACGCGCCGTTGCTTTCCTCCCTGCCGAGCCCCCTCTGATGAGCTGCAGATCGTTAGTTAAAAAGGAGGGAGAAGAAAAGCCCGAGGGGACGGACTTGCTGCGGGGAGCGAGAGCTCCTCAAGCAAGTCGGCGCTAATAGCTCCTCTAGAAATGCGCGACCTTCCTGCTTGAAAGGCCCTTCGGTGGCTCCCTCGCAGGGGAACTTCACAGCCTAATGCACTCGCCGATATTCAGCAAATGCTGCTGGAAACAGGGGCCGGCGGAGCTGGCTGGTGGCTGCTCTTGGCTCCGCGCGGGGCCGGCCGAGGCGCTAACGAGCAGCCGCTCCGACGGGCCCCGCTCGGCGATGGAAGTTGTCCTCAGCCCCGCTCGCCGCTTTGATGCGGYGGAGAGGGCTGAAGAAAGGCGACGCAGGCGGCTTTTCGTTCGACTTCACGTTTTAAGGTATTTATGAACTGGAGTCGGCATTTCCAGGCTAATTGGGAGCACGCGTAGGCAAGGACGATCAAACGGCGTCATTAGGGAGCCGGCGCTTCTCACCTCCGTGAACTCGGCTCGGGCTAATCAGCCGCACGGTGCCTCGAGAGCGACGGCCGCGCAGCGCTGCGCGGGGATGAGGGGTCAGGGAAGATCGAGGAGGAGAAGGAGCGTTTATGTCAGAAGCGCTTTGCTGGGGGATGTTCAAAGGCTTTGTCTCTCTCAAAGTGATGAAGGGCGACTCAACTGAATTGCCTTCACCTCCTGCTCTAGCGGAATTACTGCGATAAGCTGGACAGATCTTTCTGTAGAGAGGAATAATTTAGTTTAAGCTGCAGTGTCTTTTTTTCTGTTGTTTTTAAATGCTTCTGTCAGCTCCTGGGTACTCGGAGCATAGGGAGGACATGGGTGGCGATTGCTAGGTCAAAACTCAGGGTGGATATCGAGGAAGTTTTGCAGTGGGTTCGAAACCAAGCGGAAAGAGGACTTGCCAAGCTTTGCAAATGCATGGCAGGCCTGAAACGGGCCCGTCTGCCATCCCGGCAGGAGCAACCGGCACGGTGACACTGTCTTCGGCGATAAGCACCGTTCAACCTCAGCGTGTGGCGAGCAGACATGGACCTCATGGGCTCTGGAGCGCTCCTGGGAGCAGCCGGGATAGGGGCAGGACACGAGGGAGACGCTGGCGATGGGAGTGCTGCCTTCACGCAAGAAAAAAAAATGAAACAGTCAAAACGAGAGGGAAATTCTCTGGTGTTTAACCCTGTTTATTTCAATTTTATCTCCTTGACTCTGCCAGAGGGACTCCGGAGTCCAGTGCAGGAGGATTTTAATTTGCACATTTCTTGGCTCATAAGAAACACACACCGCTAAGTCTTTCAATATCTGCACTGTGGGAATCCCCTAGAAACTGTAACACGTTAGTTTAATGAAATCATACAAAATGTGAGTATTGGTTAAAGAAATAATGTTAAGATGTAACTAAATCCCTTCTTGATTTTTAATCAAGGCTTACAAAACCTGCCTGCCTTTACACAAGTCCCAGGAAGCCACCGATGGAGCTGCCAGATGCTCTGAGTTTGCTCAGCGCACTTGGAAAAATCTTCTGGCTCAGAAGTAGCGACACGGGGGGCGGTGGAAGTGGTTCATGCTCTCAGCTTCAGCTGGTTCGCGGTCTTCCATCCGGCGGCTGGAGGAACCATCGCGCTGTCTGTGATGAGCTCAGCTGCAGGGCCCATGACATAGTGAAAGGCCATGTCTTGGTCTTCGAGATCTTGGAGCTCTGTATGATGTCCTTGTGGCATTCAACACACCAATGATGGCAAAAAAACTCAGCGTCACGTGAGGTTTTTGTGTTCTGATGCATCGTAACCTTATTTCTCTCTTAAACACTATGAAAGACAGAAAATAGTCATAGACGTGTAGCCCCGGAGCTGTATGCGTGTATTGTATTTGCACTTCTGAAATATTTTTTGACCAAAGCAATTTCTTTATCACTTTTTAAAAATCATTTTTACATTTTTCCTGAAAACACAGCTCTATATTTTTCAAGATGTATCCACATACCTGGTAGGTGCACAAATACATCAGATTTTATAACTTTAAGTGATCTTTCATGTCTCTGCTTCAGTCCCATATTCACTACACATTTTGTTGCTAGTATTTCTCTGTCTGCGGTATATAATTATGTTATTCAGGCTCATACCTCTCCATCTCCTCCATCCATTCAGAGGCAAATGGAACTGGGGAGATGGTTATTAAAACACAGAAAGCAGAGAAATAAAATTAACCATAGCACCAGTTCTCTGTGCGCTGAATACACGGAGGAAATAAAAGAACCTTGCACTTCTAATAAAATCTGGATATGAATTGCCTCATAAAAGCTTAAAGGAATTATATTCAGAGGCCAAAAAAGAGAGAAAAGAGAGAGCTCAGGGACCTCCTACTGCACTGTGATGGCTCTCCTTGCCTTGATGTGTAGCACATTGAAACATGCCATAAAAACTTCAAAATCAGGTGTCATATTTTGCTTCAGGGCTTGCTGAAACACTTGAGTCGTACATCTGCTGGCAGCTAAAGTCCTTCTCAGTGAAATAATAGCCCCACGGAGATCTCCAGAGCTCTTCCTATCACATCCGGCAGGCTCCACCACCGCTCCGGTTCCTGCGTAGTTCCTGTGTTGGTAGAAGATGGACCCACAGATGAGCGGTGGCTTCCGAGCCCCATGTGTGCCCCACTCCGATCTTCCCAGGGTCCCAGGATGGATTTGGGGTATGTTCTGGTGCAATCAGAGTCACAAAAGACTTTTAACGTCCTTCCACTGCTTGAATCAGGGCTACATTCAAAGACGCCTTCACATAGGGATACAGGGTTTCTCAGCTTCCTCCCCTCAGTGCCAAAAGATTTGGGCTGGAGAGGGACATTCGCCTGTTTATCCTCCTTGTAAGGTCCCCGGTGTCCCTTTGTCAACAGCGTGCGCCTGCTGTCCCCATGCGTCTCCCCCACTCTGGTGTCTCCTTCCCGTGCTGGGCAGTTTGGAGCCACACTTTCTTTTCATCGTGTTTTTTATCGTGTGTTTTTTTGTTTGGAGCAGGGAGTTAGTGGGAATGATGGGGGCTGCATGCCAAGCTTAATAACGGAGGAACTGGCACCTCACAAAGCCCATGACTGCATGGTACTTAACGATCATTTCTCTTAAATATAAGTGGTGTAGCCAGGAGTGTCAGACATCTGAAGGAAGAGGGGACTGCAGAACTGATGTACTCCTGGTAATGAATAATCATTAGAGTAAGCTCTTATGGTCCAAAGGAGATGGGAGTTTATTATTATTACCATTAATTCTAGTAGTGCCACGTCCAGAGACGCAGAATGTGAAGACAGATGAGTTCATGACCTATATATTACAGACTAGATTTTATCCTGCTAATATGAGAAAATCGATCATTTCTTAAGTGAAAAGACCAATAAAATTGCTAACTTCAGTGAAGCAACATCACTGCTATTATACTTTCAATGAGCTCACTGGTATAGCACTGGCAAATGTCTGCCCATGTCTTGAATTCAGTTGTTTTCTTTGTGTTTGTAGAAGACAGGAGGAAACAGTTTAACACAGTCCAGCATTCACGTTGCCCTTTGTGGGCAGGATGTTCGCTTTGTGCTAACCTACCTCTGAGCAGGTGGGACATCTCCTCCTCCCGTGCTGTTGTCCGGATGAGGTTTTCAAAGCCTGAAGCCAGGTGTGATTGTCAAAACAAAGGAAAGCCAGAGAAAGCTCCCTCTCGCCGTAGCACTGGTGGGCTAGCAGTCACACGTTTAATACCCCCTCTTCAAGTGGTTTGGACCAGGTGTAAAACACTGTCATGAAGCCGTAACTCTGCTCTTCTTCACACTCCTGAAATTATTCTCGCGTGTTCCTTCATAACTCACCATGTTATGGAAACACCAAGAGAGAGCCGAGGTAGGACATGGACATGCTGAAAGCTGAGTGAAGCCAACCCTTAACTCCTTGGAGAATCCTGCCCCTTGTTAGCAACATTTAATATCTCTTGCTGGTAGGATTTAACTGAATTTGATCCCTGGACCAAGAAAGCAATTCAAAGCCATGTTGTTTTGAAAAATAATGAACCAGTCTTGCTTACGCCCTCAAATCTGCCTCGTAAATCTAGAGTAATCTTTAACGGTAAATGACCTGAAAAGCAGGAAAGGAGGAATCTCATGCTCTCCTATGAGAAAAAGGAGAAGTTAATTCTGGATTAGAAAGGACATCAAATGGAGGCTCTTCCAGCTGCTTGGACATTATCCTGACAGTTCCTATTAAAATTAAATGCCTATCAATAACAGTTACTGCGAATTAGCTACAGAATATGTTCCACTGTATTTCTTGGTCCCTAGGGCCTACATACTAGAAACTTTTAAAGAGAATAAATAAATGAAAGGGAAGGCCTCAAAATCGGCTAATTTTGAATTTATAATGCCTGGTTACTAGGAATATTACATAGCAAAAAATCACATGTAAAACCTACAGGGTACGGATAGCTCTTCATCTTGCTCTGTCTTTATGAATAACAACATGGACAAGCAGGTGGGTCCCCAAAAGGCAGAATGAAACGTAGTTGAGCACAGGAACTGCATTTTGTTTTCCAGGGTGAAAACTGGGATGATATTTTTGCAAAGCTACTGAACTGGCAACTCTTTCCATCTATTTCACATGACGTCAGTGCAAGGTCTGGTTTTCAATGCTGAAGTAAGTGTGAGTTTTGCTCAATAACCTCAGTCAGAACCAGGAAAAAATAAACTTACCAGAACTCAGCGGGATTCAATTTTCCTTCCCTAGTTTTCAATTTGAAAACAAAAATCTGTAGGAAAAATACAAATATGATTTTTCCTGTTAATAGAAATCAGGGAGGATGTTGAGAGCTCTTGTGTTTTTTGCTCACTTTAAAGCCCTGTGTGCAGAAAGTAAATTGGCCAAATTCTGCTTGATGCATTTGCAGGCAGGCAAATGAGATGAGACTAGTAAACCTTCCCCAGCTTGGAATATCTCCCCTAAGACCTTCATGTTTATTGACTTAAATGCAAGGGAAATTTTTCTTTCTGGCTCATCTGTGGATTCACCCTGAGTACTTCTCATTTAGCGATACACTTCACCACGGAAAAAGAATCAAAGAGGTTTCAGCTCTTTCCCCTACCCCAGCATTCCCTGTCTCGTAATGTTAATGAGTGATAATGCTTCATGATTTTTTTCACAGGCTATTGCTGCTGAAAATTGCTTTGGTGCATTGGGACTCTTATTCACTGGGTATATCAGCAGCTTTCTGCAAAGGAGAGGAATAAAGACCAAAGACGTGTTGTATCTAGAAATCCTATGACACTCTAAGGCCTTTATCTTGTCCCAGGATCAACTTTTAAAGAGTGGCTCTGCCTCACCTTGCAAGGCACATGCATGATGAGCCAATACCCTTCCTCTCCGGTCCGGGGCGGAGTAACTCATACTTCCAAGAGGTAACACTTTCCATCCAAATAAAGGAGTTTGGGGGAACTGGACAACGGCCAGCTTGTACCTTTCGTGATTAAGAAAGCTTAGATTTATAAAATAAAAAGCTAAGGGGTATACTAACTAGGGTGAACTTAGTTATGAAGAGAGCTTGGGGCAGCTCAGTGCCTCCAACCCTGAGATCTCAGTACTGCCCCTGAGAGTGTGTCTGGCTCCAAGATAGGGGAGAGCTCTGTGGGGCTTGGGTAACCGATATCTCTTTTGAAAATTTGGTAGCTGAAGTGTTAATGCAGCCAGGAGAAGTGGGAAAGACTCTGTGATGCACCAGCCATTCGTCTGGCACAGAGCAAACCCCAGCCTCTTCTCAAAGCTCTGCTAAAGGGGCCTATTTTGCACACTGTGGAGTTATCCATGGCACGTGCGTCACCGTGGCAGGGAGCTGTCCTCCAGGATCTGTGTGGGGAGAAGTGGGAAGATAATTTCTGAAGTCTTCTTGCTTTTAAATACAAAACCAGCAAGTCCCCTGAGCTCCCCCTCATTGTCCCCTCGGCACCGGTGCATGCATATGTAATTATCGAACTTTGGGATTTCTTTCCCAGAATCATTGGCTTTTTCCACTTATTTCAAGTTCCCAGATTTCATAGTCCCAGGGAGGAGAAGGGGGTTTGAGATAGGAGCGGAGGCACAAGTGGAGCACTGCGGCTGGATTCAAACCCATCGGGGCTCTTTATAACCGGTGTCCTGTGAGTACCACCAAAGCAGCGAGAAGCGGGGATCGTATCACTGAGTGCAGGCATTTCCCTTCATGGTTTGGCACCAAGAAAAGGCATTCGGCCTCTCCTCTTCCTCAGCAGCTCCCGATGGGGTTGGATGCAGGTGTTTCACAGCACTGCAAAAAGAAAATGAGCGCTATCTAATATGTGGGCGAGGTGCGCTATCTTCACTGCAGATGCCCATTTGGAAGGATACTTTAAGGCAGCAGTTTTATCCCCAAACTGGGGAAGCACTGGCTGTGCTGGGAGGCAGGGTGTGGGTGGCACCAGGGATTTCTAGGATCACAGTGTACCATTTTTGAAGGGGATTGGTGAAAACAAGATGAAGCCTAGTTTTACATATCTATACTGCTTACATCCACTGAGTTGATGCCCTGGAGGAAGGAGGAGGACATAGCAGCTCTGGACATTAAATAGTCTTTAAGTGAACAAAACCAGCTGCAAAATGGTTTTGTAGATCAATGATGGATCTCTGGAGCTCTCTCTATATAGATATATATAAATAGCCTCACAGAGGTTTGAGGATTTTTGAGGAAAGTCCCAGCCCTGTTGTGTAGACCATATTTAACAAAGTGGATTCCAACATTTCTTGCCCACAAGTGGGTCTAGGAGTTACGTACAGCTGCACGCTGCCAAGTGGCTCCAGAGGATGGGGGAATGACATCAAGGGGGATGGATTCCTAGATGAGAAAGCACAGCTATGTACTGAAGAGATTGAGCTGAAGTCAGTGACTAATTGAGCTCCTAGCTGTTAGCTGGACAGGAAATCAGTGGAGAACTAAACCGCACTAATTGCATGAAGAACGGATACACATGCTGCATGTGTAAATATGATCAGAAATTTCACTGCATACACATTCTTCAGAAAAAGGTCAGGGCAACTACAAGTGTTCTCCCTTTTCATCTAGCCAGAGCAGAGCAGTTTTTGCTCAAGATGCCAACTTTTATTTCTCAGAAACAATTTTACTTCTTCTTCCTTCTCTGGACATATATGTACCAGTTTTCTTTTGTTCTCCTTTAAAAAAATGAGGAAAGAAACCCTCACTTATTCTCCACTGTTCAACTTTGATAAAACTATAGCTTAGAAAACTCTACATATTAATAGTGTGAATCACTTAAGTGAGGTACATTATGTTTTCAATTTCCATGATGCTTTTAGTGTAGGCAACTTATCAAGGGCTGCCGTTTAATCTGTTGTAACAGTCTTGAACATTAAAACCAGATTATTTCACAAAGGGATGTATTCCTTTCACTGGGAGGTTAATATCACCTGTGATTATATTTGACATTTGGGCCTGATATATTATTTTTCATACCGTGTCTGAATGTAATACCCACTCTTTGCATGAACAGTGTTTGAAGTGGGTACATTTCAAATATCTGCACACATCCATAAGTGTCATCCTAACAGCCTCATCGCTGTAAATAAGAAAAGACAATTTAATGAACAAAATGGGGAGGGTGAATTCAGGAAATGAAATTTTCTGTAGTGGGTAAGCAGGCAAAGGAAGAAAAAAAAATTGTTGTTGTGTATGCCTGCTGAACAAACTACCAAAGAGGGGTGAGCGCTGTGCGTCTCTGCGGAGCATCTCCAGAGCATGTTCACGCAAAAGCATCAATGGATGAATGCTACTGAAGAGGCAGCTGACGTGCACCCAGGCCTCCCAGCTGCCCGGAGAGGTCCATTTAATGATATGACCCATAACTTTAGATAGCTCTGAGTTCTGCCCTCAAGAAGAAATACAGATGTACCCAATGAAACAGGCCCAGAAGCTGATATCTCAGACAGATCAACACTTCACGTCCTTCAAAGCTAATGGACTCCTGCTGGAAGAACTTGTGGAACTTACTGCCACAAGATCTTGGAAAAAACCTAGAGCTGAGCAAGTTCTTATCTATAGCACGACCTACCTCCTTAAAATGTTAGCTTTTTGGTACCGCAGCTTTCATTAGCTCACTGTCTGCAGTATGTGGAAACTAGCAGGACCTTGATCCAGCCTTTCAACAAAAGATTCTTTTTTTTTTAAATCTCTGTCCTTCTATTTTTGGTTTTGTTTGTTCGTCATTAGAGCCTTAGTTATGCCTTAATCAACTATGAAAATGATCAAGGGACTGAAAAGGAGGAATAGGACATGAGGAGAGAGCACTGCAGGAAAGGGAAAGAGTAAGCGGAATTAAATTACCACCAATTTCTGAGGCACAGCAATGCATTAGTGGATTTCATGGAGGATTCAAACAACTAATCTTGAAAAAATTCCCTTCCCCAAATTCCCTGTCATCAGACATCATTTACACAGTCCCTTCCTTTGATTTATTTTCAAAGCTAGCTGATAATGGTCCCTTAATCTCCTCTGCCTTGGTCTTTTATCTCTTCCTTACATTGAGACCATAGGAGAGGAAAGACCTCAAACAGCAACGATGACTCTCTCCTTCATCTATTGCAATACGGGTAATTTTAGATAAATGGGACTGTACAGGATTAAAATGTCAGACCAAAGCAGCCAACAAAATGGAGAAGAATGCTCAGTTCCCAGGCGCTCTGAGTATCACCTGGGTAAAGACACCAATATACAGGATGAGAGCCAACTACCCTTTGCTACCTGGGCGAGCCCAGTGCTCTTTGGATAGACCACTGGACTGTAGAAGGTCTCCTGCAAATGGAAGCTTTCCTTGACTCGCACAAATCTGAGTGGAGCTAATCAAAATGTCCCGATGGAAGTCCTTCAGATTAATTTCAAAACTCTCTCTGATCTCAGCAGGGCTAGGATTTCAGCCCGAGATTCCCCTGTTGCTCTTTGGTGTGTTTTGTAGAAAACAGGGTGGGGAGAGGGTCTCCAGATGTCAAGGAAATCCGCTGCTCCATCTACCTAAATCTGACTATCAGGTTCCATCCTGTATCCACAAGTCTTATCGACTTGTAGACTCTGCTGTTGCCCAAGCAATCTGTTCCATTGCTTCAGTGTCTTTCCGACTAGAAGGTTTCTCCAGGGCCTAATTTGAATCTCCCTTTTTGCAATTTAAACCTGCTGCTTCTTGTTTCACCCACTGCGTTGCCTGTCCCTGCCCAAGTCTCTGATCTAACTCATGAAGCCTGAAGCTGCTGAGAATTATGGCAATGCCAAGAGATGACCAGGTGTCGTTGCGAGGTGCAGTGTGTTTGTAGCGTGGTTCAGGGGAGCTCCAGAGGTGAGTTCAAATAACCTTGCTACTGTCATTTCGGAGGTTGAAAGTGGAATATTTTATAGCTTTTGTTATAAAACATACTTTGGGCTACCTGAGGGCTTTCTACACATCAGCCCCAATTTTTCAACACATGAAGTCAGATTTCACCTGTGACACAGCATTGCTCAGACAGGAGCTGCTCACGGAGGAGACCGGCTCCAGTCAGGGCAGCGCCCCACGAAATGCACTGCCAGCCCCTCTCCCCCTTCTCCCTGTCCCCAAACGCATCCGCATCTGCATTCAGACCTGACTCTGATGGAGAGCACTGTACTTATATTGGCTTTTTTTATGACTGCAATTTTGTTTAACATTACTCCTGAAGAGCTCTTTAGTGGTTTTTAGAACTCCAAATACAAGAGCTCCTTGAGTCGTTCCCCTAAGTGTTCCCACTGCTGTCGGGAGAGAATATTAGAAGAGTATGGCCCTGACTCCCTCTGCCTCATTTGCAGATCCTGATTCATGCTGTTACAGCATCCTGCTCCCGTTGCTGCCAACTCTGGTTTTGCAGGGTTCACTCTGCAGCCCACCTTTCACAAAAAACGCAGCTTTAGCAGCAGTGCAGCTAATGAGGTTTTTGTCTCCCATGGGTTTGTATCCCTCATCTCCTAACCTGCCCCCCGTATTTCAATAACCTCGCTCCTCTCTCCTGCCATCCTGTCCCCACGAGACCCAGCAGCGTGAGGACTCATCGCCGGCTGCACGTGGACCGGCGCACGCTGACCAGCCAGCAGCCTGCTGCCAAGCAGAACGTGCAATGGGTGAAATTTTCCAATGGTTTCATTTGCTCTAGTCGGGCAATAATTGTCACAAAATTTATATTTGAGACCCTTCCTTCCTTCCGTCCATCCATCTTTCCCTCTGTAGCTGAATGACTTTAAAAATTGCTAGTGAGGGTACTGAACAAAAAAAGCAGCCAGCTCAATCAGCACATTTGCAGAAACTGTGATTAAAATCTAGTGGCAAAGATTTTGGAAGTGCAGGGGGAGGAATTGCCAGCCAACAAAGCTAGGAAAAATTCCTAGCAGGGCTGCTTGTGAATGCCATTTGATTAAGGCTTGTCAGCATTCCGGGGGGGACAGCTGGGCTTGCTAATGAAGATGCTTTTCTATCAACATGGAACTACTTTGCAAGGCAGGATTGCTTTAAACAAAATAATTATTAAAAAAAAAAAAAGGTTTCTCTGATCACAACATCTTATTATGATATTAGGGAGAGAAATATTATTGTCTTTTTGAACAGACTTTTCAGGAGGACACTGGCTATTTATAGACGCATTTTTAAAAGGAGGTGGGCACAAGGGTCTGAATTGCAGAGAAGCTCATTAATTTCGCCTCGCGCTGCCCTTTGCCGGGGCCAGCAGCTGCTGCGGGGCCTCGCTCAGCGTGGGACTTTGCGGAAAGGCAGGACGCTGCGGCGGCGGCTGCCGCCGGCGGCGCAGGTGAAAGCTGCCACCGCTCTCCCGGTTAGGAGCGATCCCGTCCAGCCTCCAAGGCGTGGACCGTGCTTTCCTTGCAGGTGGTGAACCCATCGGCTGCATGAGGCCGTTATTTCATTTCAAACTTATCTGCGTTAGAGGAGGAGACTCTCTTTCAGCTCTTCCTAGTTCAACATCCCCTCGAGAGTCTCCAGGGCCAGGAGGTGACTGAATTCCCTGGGTTTCTCCGCTTGAGCGGCAGGGCTGTAGTTTCCATTTAGGGGAGCTCTCGTGTTAGTTTGCTCTCCGTTTAGCTCCGAGTGGTGCCGTTAGCAAACTCTGCCGTGCTCCGGCCCTCCTGCCGCAAAGGCAAGCCGCGATCGCCCGCACCGCTGCCGGATCCGGCCCCGCGAGAAGCCGACCCTTCCTCCTCCGGCGTCCTGCACGCTCGAGCTCTTATTCTCAAAGCCGGTTTCTATCTTTCTAAGCACCCAAGTGAGCTTTGCAATAGTCCTGGACTGAGTTACCGTGAGGCTGAGCTCTGCTTGACTCAACCCTCCGTATTCTGGGAAACTGGATAAACACCGGCGCAGGGTTTGCACGGCCAATTAGCGCACAGTAAACGAGCTAGCAGCCCATGCAATATGCACTGATGACCCACTAACAGCACAGACCTGGCCCAGGGGTGGCTGGTTTTGCATGATACTTTCTGTAGCAGGACAGGGGTAGCTGGGATCGATTTTACAGGGCATTTTTCCTGCATTTTCCTGCATTTTCCTGAGCCCTGACCCACCCCAGTGGGCACGGAGAGGCCACGGGGATGAGGTTGGGCTTCCCCACCTCGCTGAACACTTCTGAACACCACACTCCAAGCTCCCTCCCAGGTACTTTTCCCACGGGCACGCGCAGTGGGAACGGGCACTTTCAAACTGTGGTGTGGACTCCCGTCCGCTTTCCCAAACCGGCCCAAAGAACTGCCCAGATTATTTCTCCTGATTATTTCTACCTCTATGAAACGGTGCTTGCAGCTGAGCTGCTGGGGCTGAAGAGTGCTCAGCTTCATACCCGCAACTTATTTTCCAGCACAGATGAGGCTAAAAAGTCTAAAAGTCTAAAAATGATGGAGGAGAACAACTCTGACAATTCAATTAATGCAACGATAAGGAGATAAAAATCCAGCAAGAAAATGTTCTGCAGATGGTACTTACTAGGCAGAAAAATAGTAACATGTTCTTTGAGAATTAATATGAGATCAATTAATTGCAAGGGGTCAGAGTAAAGGGGAGTGTGAGCCCATGCGCTCAGATCTTCACACTGGCTTTGCTTTATTTTCAAGTGTTCCAAAGCAGCTTCACTTTAAACTGTTTCTTGTACAAATAAGAGTGAAAACAAGAATAAATCCTTCATCATGAAGTGCAGAAACATTACTCTTCTTTCAGTCTTGTTTATAAGTCACCATATATTATGGCTGCAAAAGCAAACACTAGCTCAGCTGCGTGTCCACTAAATAACACTAAGCTCATACAGAGTACAGCACACTCCCCCCATGGACGCAAAGCTCTTGCTATTCATCAAAGCAGCCCAAGGATACCATGAATTATCCAAGGAAGGGAAGCACTTCACATTTTTTAATCGTTCCTTTTTGAAAGGCACCAAATCCAAGCCTTGTTGCTCGCTGTTCAGAGCCAGCTGCTTCCTATTGCTGTGAATGAAGGCCAGACTTTTGAGCTCCGGCCCCCAATTTTGCCTGCTTATTATTTGCTGGCTGATCAGAGCTGTTTCACTTGGGAAAATAACTGTTTCCGCATGCAGGCCTGGCTGTGATGTGCTTTGCTCTGGCTGCTGCGTGCATCTCCGTGGGCGAGCGCGTGTGCATGATTGCACCCATGTGCAAAGCAAGCTGACGGCCAGCTGCAAACAGCTGTGAAACCCGCGTTGTGGAAGCGCAAGCCCTTTCTTCTTGGCTATTCCCTTCCTTAATTCTTCATGCCTGCATGTTTGGTCACCTGCCATGTACCATGTTCACTGTGTTGGGATCGTGTTGGGAAAAGCCGGCTGAGCGACTGTGCCGGCCCAGCCAGGGCAGGCGTGCTGCGACCCAGGTTAACAGCTGGGATTGCTCCAGGGTAAGAGGATAGGCTTTTCCGATGGAGAGGAATGTGTGAGCAAGCCATGGATCAGGGTTGCTCCTCTAGTGTCTGGAAGCACAGCCCCGTCCTAAATGCTTGTTGGTGAACAAGGCTGCTGAAAAGTCGGCTCCCCTTAAGCCGGGAGCCCGGGAATGGCAGTGGGGCCGACCACAGGTCCCAGCGGGGAGGCGCGAGGCTTGCACGAAGGAGGCATTTGGTCTGTGCGTGGCTGTTTTGGGGGCTCGTGAGCAGCTCCTGGCTCATAACCGTGTCCGACTCGCTCCTCCGGGAGCCGTTCCCACACTTTCTCTCCAAAACCTCTGGAGCTATTTAGTTAAACGGTGCCAAATCCCCACGCGGGCGCTGTTAGACCCGACCTGCACTAGGAAAGCTCTGCCGGCATGGCCATCGTGCCACCGCAACCCGGGGAGAGGGGTGAAAAGCTTGTGTTGTGCCGCAGCAGGACAACCCTGCAAGGGCTCGGAAGCGATGCGCTTCCAGCAACGGGGAAATACTGCGGTGCAGCCATCCTGGCTCAGGAACCTAGTTCTTGAAGATCACAGCTCCGTCTCGCGTGAGCCCCAGGGAGCGTTTATTGGACGTATCAGACGGATGTGAGCAGGAGAGCCCCTGGGGGTCCTTTACACCCAGGAAAATTCTTTTTTTTCCCTTGCATTATTCTTAATCCCCCCAAGTCCTAGGAAGAGCTAGAAGGAGATAAAACTTTCGCTGTGCACAGCGCAGAGAGGTCATGGGAGCAAGCTGGAAAAGGAACCTCCTCGCGTGTCAATATTTGCCCGGAGGGGATGCGGGGCGGCATCGAGCGCGCGGCTCTTCGGCTTTGATGCGCTGTCACTTCACAGCGCAAAAGCCCCCGAATGGCCCCCAGCAGTCTCTGCGCTGACGTTGGCAGGTGATATAAATCCAGGCAGAGACGGAAAAAAAACCCCACAGTCTTTGGGGAGAGCTTCAAAGCTGAAGCTGAGAATATTGCAAATGTTATGAAATATTTCAAAGTCTGTCAAAAAGGAGCTACCTTTTTAGATTAAGCGAAGGAGCGTGTGGGCTAGTTTCGAAAGTCTCTCAAGCACTTCTTGGGGATTGTGAATTCTCTTTTAATCTTTAAATAGCTGCACCTTTTTATTTCCTCTTTGCAATAAAAAACTCTAAGAAACCTGACCAGAAACAAGTGTTTCCCCGCACGCTTAGTCTGTAGGAGTGGGAAATCCCGAATGACCCTGTTTAGTGAATCAGAGCTGGTTAGTATCCAACAAAAGCGGCCAAGCAGACCCAGCGAGGGGTTCACGGCTCGTGGGGAATGTGCTGCGTGTGGACGCTGTGTCGGTGCTCACCCCGGGAGAGACTTGGTCTTCCCAGCTTTTTTTTCCAGGCCGGAGAGAGAGGCTCCCGCGGGAATGCTAAGCGCAGGCAGGGTTACAAGAGACAGCGCCCATAATGGGTAGAAAGGAGGGGGGGTGGGCTAGCAAATTTGGCGGTTTTAGAGATTTGATTATTCTTAAAAATTAAATGCAAGCGTGGGATCTTGATTCTTGCAGCGTGCTCAGCCCGATCCCCTGGTGGCGCTTCCATAATCCCAGCATGGTTTTGGATGGGGTTGTTGATCCGGGATGACTTCGCTATCGCAGGGAATTAATCCTCAACAGGATGAGCTAAATGCCTTAAACATCTCCGAGGTGCACAATATTCTTGGTCCTGAAGAAGAGAAAAAGCAACAGGATGCTTCCAACATCCGCCTGCTGCTCTCAGGATCTCCTCTCGCGAGATCTACCTGCCGGAAAAAGAAATGAGTTGGCCTAAGTTTATTTTGCAGTTTGTTTCCAGCATTTGACTGCAGTCGTTAAAGGCAGAGGTAATACCACAGCAGTTCATATCAAGCTGGTTTTTTAAACTCTCCTCTAATGATTTCAGTTAAAATCTGTAATTTACCCAGTGGGTAAATTTATGTCCCTTATTCCAGCTGCACTAACTCATCTCTCTCTTGGTGGAATTAAAATGTGCCTTCAAAAGAGGTTGATGTTTTTATCAATACATACAACGAAGTTGGGCTGGAAATAATTCTCCTTCCATACAGAGATATTTGTAACTTCCAGGAAAAAAAAAAAGCAAAAAGCAAAAAACTATGCACACTCCAAAGGGAATGAAAAGGAAAATCTCAGAAATCTTTATTAAGTTACAACCCAACTTCACATTTTTGTTCTAAGATTTTTGAAAAATATTACTTTAATTTTAATCTTTAATGTTGAAGCAGAATTGTCTCAATTTTTTACACAAAAAGTACTTTCAAACTAAGGAAAATATTTTAGGTATAGGGTTTTATTTTGGAGAGGGGAGAACAACAGTCAGCAGAGTCCTTATTTCCTATTCTGGCTTCCAGCAAGTGGGGAAGTGATGGCATTCCAGCAATACCTTTCTTCTTGCTACTTGGAAAATGGGATTTTCTCAAAAAAAAGGCTGCGGAGCACGTTGCATTGTAATGAGGAGGAAGGCAGCCGGCCAGCTCCGCAGCTGGCGGGGTAGCGGCATGCAGTAAATCTTACAGTTGTCAACTCGTGATCAACATTTTCCACCCGTACTTCTTTTTTTTGCAGAAAACTATTATTTGATGAAACAAAATCTTGTTGAGACAGCTTTCTTTGGACAATTGTGGTTATTTTATTAGAAACGTATGGCTTATTTTGCTAATTCTGATTCCTCCTCCCCCCCGCACATATGCACCAGCTTTCCCCAACGACTGATCATCAGCTCTTGCCAAGTGGAGGAGCTGGGCTATCATATGAATATTTAGGGCTTTTTTTTTTTAATTTTGCCAGTAGAAACCTGGACATTTCCATCAGCCAGAAGGCCCTTTCCCTACGTGATGTACATGCATTGCTTCTCTCCTTTCACGGGCCAAGCGAGGGATCGGGAGCGAGCGCAGCCTGCGACAGGACGGGCAGCACACTTGTGCCAGGTTTTTAGAAATGAGAAAAAACGTCCTTGCATTTTTTCAGTTCCTCCTTTATTCAGAGATGTGAGGAACATGCCCATCACTTGGGCATCCAGACAGAATTGGTTATAGACTGGCAGATGGACTGGAGGAATCCTCAGGTGTCCTCTTACCAAGCCAAAACTGCTCGGCTGCAAATCCTGCTGCTAAATCTTTCATTTAAAGGAACAAGGATGAGTTCGGTTTTGCATCTTTGTCTCCTTCCCTATTCCACTAGCCCCATGGAAGGATATCGAACCTGAGATCTCTGCCAGGAAAATAGCTCGTTCATCCCCCTGGCTGCTAGCAGTGGGCGTTGGATTTACTATAGGAATTTGCTGGACTGCGGGTTCCAGCTGCTGCTTTTTTAATACCTTTCTCTGCTAAATTAGAAAAGTCTTCTGGCGTGTGGCATTTCCTCCCTGTTTTGCCCAGTGGTGCCTCTGAATGCATTTTGTGTTTCTTCTCCCTTCTCCATGACATTTTTCCAGGTCAGTGTCCCCCATCCCCTAGGCGGGCCGTGTTTCCTCATGTGTCACTTCATGTTCAGCGTATTTAAAGTGTCTTTTGTGTGAACGGGCCCAGCTTTCCAAAGCGCCAGATGCTTCCACAAACCGTCTTTGCCACTAATTGCCTTTGCCTCGGTCTCCAGTTCCCCCCCAAATGTTCTCTACATTCATTTTACTGTCGCTCCCGCTGACAAAAACCACAGGTTAGCACCAGACCTTTCCGAGAAAATGGTCGGTTGGTTGAAAACCCAATTTTCCATTAGGAAAAGAAGTTCTGTGCAAGATTTTCAACCAGCCTTTATGGAAACAAATGAAAGTGCATGATCCAAGCAGGTCATGGCTTAGGGGGGCAACGGGCTCTGGTGCTCACCTATGACACCAGGTTTTCTCCTGCATCTGTCCCCTGGTCCCTGCATATCTTGGAGAGCATTGCTGCACTCGTCAGGCTTGGAGATGGACCTGGACCTTCTCGACTGATGCATCCCCTACAGAGCTTCTGCCTCATTTTGGACTGCAAATCGCCAACCTTCCAGCTGTACCCACACGTTAACCAAAAAACATTTTTTAAGCGGCCTGTTCTAGCAATTACGGCCAACTAGCCGGCATGGCTTTCTGCCACGCGCCCGCCGAGGACCAGCACCTCTGCTGCTGCACCGGCCTCATAGCGGGGCCGGGGCAGATGGATGAGCAGCTCCGGGCTGGTGAGGAAAGACTCCTAGCAGGACACGTGGCCACGGCCAACAGCTTCTGCTAATTAAAGGTCCGGCTGCTAACGGAGTGCCAAGCGCAACACTTCTGTAGCTCGTTTTTTCCTTTTTCTTGCTGTATAGGGGAAAAAAAAAAAATAAGAGTGGGCGTCTTGAACCTCCTCATTGTAAGCTAATGTGTTATTTGCTTAAAAACCTGTCAAAAGCAAGAAGAAAGTACAATAATTCTGATGTTCAGCCACATGATTTTTCTCCCTTTAAACTAAACCATTTGTTTAAATGTTTTCAGCCATCAAAGCTTGCTTAGCAGAGATTAAAATTCAAAAAGGGTTCAGGAAAAGATAAAGAAACATTTAGCTTGCTTTAATTTCAGTTGTCTTTATGGGAGTTAGTGTGAATGAGATATAAATATACATTTGGGTATCAGTAGTGGTAGAGAACAGAAAGCAAGAAGACTCTGAGCCTAAAAATCCGCATACATTTATATAGCCTTGTTGTTTTTACTTTGCAAGAATCATTTATTTAAGACATTTCAGGAGTACAAGACATTACAAAAATGCTGAAAAAGATGAAATGTCCTGCTTTATATCCCATCTAGGCCTGTGGAAGTGGAGGCTGGTTTTTTGCAGCGTGTTTGCACTTTGCAGCATGGGAATTTTCCTGTGGACTTTGCATTAGCTTGAAAACCTAATCTCTTTGGTACCTTCCTGTATCTTTAGGCATCTTCCCACAAATTGCACTTCACTGTTATAAACAAGGGTCATTGTGCAGGAGTGAATGAAAAAGAGCATTTGGGATTTCATTCTATAACAGTCGTGCATCTCTTTGCAGCTAGAAAAACAGCATTTCTCACAGCAGTGAGTCTCACACTTTTTCTTGGTTTCTAAAATGAGCTCATGAGTTTTCAATAAGGGAAACTGTGAACGGCAAAAATGTAATATTTGCTGCTGAATCTCCATCATGGAGCTCGCATGCAGGCTGTGGGATGCGCGGAAACTTTGCAACAACATTTTCCCCTGACAGCTGGTTGCAAACAGAGCTAATAAGGCACAAGCTTATTGCTTTTTGTGCTGGCTGCTTGCGGAGATGGGAACGAGGCCCTCAGAAAGAGCCTCTTAAATCTGCTCCGCAGTCAACAGGTTCGTGAGATCTGCAGCGGGCTTTTTTATGCTGCTTCCTGAGACGCCGTTTCCTTGGCCCCAGAGGAGGAATTCGCCACGTGAGGATTTGTGCTGTCAGTTCAGCCGTGCTGCAAGGTTTCTTCTGAAAGCAGCTTGAGGGTGTTTTACAGCTCTTCCCTAGGGATTCCCAGCAATAAGAGATGTTCCCTTGTCATCCTAGCCAAAAACAAGCAGCTGTAATGCCGCATTTTTGTTGCAACTCCCTGCTGTCTGCACAGCCAAGGACACGTTTCGGAAAGGCGTGATGGTTCAGCTCTCCAAATACCCTTGCTTGGGATCTTGGTGGGAAAACGAGGAGCAGATACAGGAGAATAATTCTGACCCTTTCTGTATCTGAGCAGATAAGGAGTTCAGAACTGAGATATAACAGCCACATACGCTCAGGTGTTAAGACACACAGGACCTATGGCAAAATTCAGTTTAAGTAAAGTACATAAATGCATCGGTGTTCGTAGGCTTATGCTGACGAGGAAACGCAGAGTGAAAACCTGCAGTTGGTAATATTAACATATTAAATATTCCCCCAGTAAAACTGTTGCCTCCACTCTGAGGCTGAAGCCTTATAAAGGGGTAAAGGAGGAGATTCAGCACTGAGCTTTGCTGCCAGCTGGCATGAGACAGCTCTGCGGGGTGCCACCAAGGCCGAGGCTCATCCTCCTCTTCCTCAGTCACAGCAGCCTGTGACAAGAGCCTGCAGCATGGGGACTAGGGCAGCACTGGGGAAAGCAGTAGTAAGCACAGCTCAGCTGCAGGTAATTAATGAAGTAACGCTCCTCTGCTGCCTATAAATGGCAGAGGCCTGGGGGCTGAGCTGGCTCTGCTGGCTGGGGGAGCTGCTGGCTCAGCAGAGGTTGTGGCTAGGGCTGGTCTGAACAAGTGCGAGTTAGGCTCTCAAGGGGCAGATTTTTTCCCCCCATTATTATTACTTTTATTCTTCTAAATGCTGCCTTTGAGCCACTAGAAAGTTTTCTAGAAGTATATGTGGGAGAACAGGGAAAGCAAAACTTTTTGCACCCCTGTGCAGTGGCAGGGCGTTACTGTGCAAGCAGATAATATCTTAAAGGGTCACTATGTGCTGGAAGTCAATATTGCATGAGGTCTTCTGCAAGCTTATCCTCTGCTGCTGCCTGTGTGTCACTGGGGAAGAAGCTGTGGCCCCAGGTAAGGTCCTGCATTCACATCTGGAGCTGGGCAGATCTATCTACTTCTGCTCTTTCCTTCCTCCAACAAAGGGAAAAGCAAATGAAGGAGGCACTGTTCATCCTAGTGGTGAAAAGTGAAGGTTCCCTGCTTTCCTTTAGGGATCCCTGGTGTTAATTGTATGATCAGTGAATCTAAGCATCCTTCCTTTGAAAGGATCAAGAATTTGGGTCCATGCAGTCTATTTGCACAGCACTTGTGAGGAGATCTTAGGAATTATGGTCCTGGCTTCAGTTCTGTAAACTGACCAGTGTTTGCTATCTGCATCTGGGATTGTCTGGATGACAGGATCCCCCTGAAAAAATAGGTCCTCATCAGAGAAACTTAACTTTTCATCAAACAATAAATAGCCTTGAAATGAATGTTCACTCACTGAGAAAATACAGAGCTGTCTCTGAATTTTGTGTTAAGGCACAATTTTGAGGGGAGCGGGGGGAAATTCTCCCAAAAGTAAGCTAGGGAAGGTTTTAACTCAGAAGTTCATAGAAATTTTTTTTCAGTGCTAAACGTTTTGCTTCTTAATCTAATTTGATGGATGTGTGCATTGTTCCAGTAGGAAAAAAGCTTAATTCTCTTAAATTCTTCTGCTTCTTTAAGTAATTCTTTTGTGCTTTATACATTTTCTGAAAGCCTCTATTTCATCAGTCTTTCCAAACAGGGCAGTGAATCTTTCAGGGGCCCTTCTGAGCTGTAAAGCAGGTGATGGAGATTACAAGGGCGATTTCACCTGTCACTGAAATGCAGCTAGTTCTGGGATGGAAGGAGCAGCTCTTTAACTGTGCACCACCGGGATACCTGTGGCTGCGCAGGTTGAAAAGCGCTAATGTAAATGCAATTAATTAATCCCCCCCTTTGTAAAAAAATACTCTATTGCACCTGGGCACATTGACAGTGAGACCCCGCAGAGACCCTGAGCAGCCTGAGGCTGGCAACCAACAAGAAATAGGGGACCACGAGGAGAGGAAGAAAAACCCAGTAGTGTTTTCTTGATTGAAATCACCAGAGATGCTGCGTAGTAGTCAAGAGAAATAAAACAAGCAAATATAAAGTGCCACGGGAGGATAGGAAGAAGTGAGCATTTTTCTAATCCCGGAATTTGACAGCTACTTCACATGAAATTGGCTCTGAAGGCTCCTGCCTTCCCCAAGGTATTTTCTTTCTAAATAGATCTATAGATACACTAATTAGCCAAAGGAGAAGCACAGGAGTTAATCCCTAATCATGTAAATGTGTTGTTTCAATTAATGAATGCACATGGCACTTGTGCTCTGGTGATAGGCACCCTAAGGAAAGACAGGCATGAGCGAGAATAATGATATTTAACTGTCTGCTCCCATTTATGCCTCCATGAATTAATGGTGTCGAACCTGCCCACAATCCTTCTCTGTAGCTCCTCGTTGCTTGGTCGGGCTGTGTTAGAAATGGGCAGGAATTGCAGGCTGGAAATGAGTTTTTGCAAAAAATGTTTGCTTGGTGAAGTCATCAAAGATGTGCACTTGCAGCCATGAAAAAATTCTTCCCTTAATAAGGGCCTTATTGGCCTCCTTAAAAAAAAAAAACCGCCCCAGACATGGCCTGGGAAGTTTGCAGCCTTGTGCGAGCAGGGTAAAAGAAAGGTTCAATTTCCAGTGCTCTTTACTAAATGAGCATTTCGGCTCAGACAGGGACTGCAAGGGCTAATAAACAGGACATGTTTATATAAACCCGAGAGGACTACAATGTCCTTTCCGTGCTGTTTCTCAGAACTGGAAGCACCGCAGCAGAATTAAAAGCCACTTGGTTAAGGGCAGTGCACAAAAAGGAGTGTCGAGCCCGGCAGGAGAGGCCGTTTCTGGTGCGGTTGAGGGACACGTGACCGAGCACCTGAGTGTGCCCAGCATGGCAGGAGAGGCTTGAAAGCAGGTCTGGGATCCTCTGAGCAATCACTGTTTTTTATCATTAAGGAAAAAATAAAGGCAGCTCTGTGTGCCCCAGTAGAGCAACAGAGGGATCTGCGGAGCCTCTAATTCCCTCCTGGACCTGGCAAATGCCACCTTTCTTAGCGGTTGGGGCACTGTCGGGTTTGTCTGAGGCCTCTTTGGAGGGGTGGGATGCTTGCAGAGCTTGCTTTTTTTTTTCTTTTTTTCTTGATTTTTTTACTGCAAAAAAGTGGTGGAACAAGCCTTTGTCACAGACGGCCTCATTGGGTTTGGGGCTCCAGGGTGAGGGGTGATGCTGGGGAGGAAGGGCGAGCAGCGTCGCGTGGGGACGTGGGGGAAAGTCTGCGGGGTGGTGATGGTCCCCGTGGCGCCTGCTGGCCGGGGAGTCCTCTGGGCTTCTCCAGCATCGCAGCAGTGTCCTCTGCTATGCAGCACTTGTGAGGCTGGTGGCATTTATCCACAATAATTGTAGTTGTTTGGAAGAGTTCAAGTAAAGAAGTAATTAGAGAAGAGGCAGGAGTGGATGAAATAGCAGAGGCCAGGATGTGCCGCAGGTGTGGGGCAGCTGACCCAGCATCGGCACCGCTGGCTCCTAGCAGTGCTCCTCATGGGCATCAGAAGTTGATTTTCTTGATCCAACAGGAAAAAAAAAATCTGAGTTTTCTGTGACTTTCCCCCCGGTTGCTACGGAAACTGTTTTATCAGGGCATCTGTTTTGGTGTGCGAGTGAGGGAAGGTTTAATTTTGCCTCAGCAAGTTAGTCCGTTCCTTTGAGTGCTATTTCATCCAATGGAAAATTCCTGCTGTAGCTTCCCATCACCTCTGCGAACATGCTCGATGAAGATTGCATCTCTCCCTTTGATTTCCTCTCAGTAGGAAACCTTTTATTTGTCCCTTCATTTGACTGGCTGCAATGCAACTTTTTCTCTCTTGAAGACCTGTCTCCGAGCTTATGTGACCTGATGCCTATTTAAAACCACAATCAACTCTCAAACAAGTCCTTGGTGATTTTTTTCAAAAAAAGACAGACTGTGCCTGTGTTGACAATATGTGGATTGCATGGGTGGAAACCAAGGGTCTGCTTTGGAGCCCAAGGATGTCAGTGAAAAAACACATCTGCAAGAACGTGCTGCTTTATCCAGACTGAAAAAAACCTTGTCTCTGCCCAGGACTGAGCTCTGGCTCAGATCGCCGGGAGTGTAGGACCGCAGAGGAGCTGTAGTTGCAATTACCATGCCATAGCAACTCTTCCCATACTGGTCCAGAATTACAGCAAAATAAGCCTTTTGATTTCTTGCTTGTGCTACTTCCTTTCAGACTTTTTTTAGAACTAAATTGCTCTGATGCTTAGAAACTTGCTGTTATTCTCCAGCTGAAATGTATTCACGGCCAGTTTATCTGCATTTGTTTAACTGAATTGTAATGGGGCAGCACCAGAGAGGACCAGCAGGAAGAAATTGCCTGTTTCCAGCACTGCAAATAGCTTAGGAAGCAATCTGAAAAGCTAATATTAGAGGCTGAAAAGCTCGTATTTAACTCATCGGTCTCTCTTACACACGTACCCCATGAGGCATGTTCCTTGCTCTAATCCCATTGCAGCTGGGGTAGTTCCCAGGCACCTGCCCGGGGCTCCTGCTTTATCAAAGACAGATGTTTAGAGGAAAAAGTGCTGAAGATACAAGCCCAGCAAGAGGAAATGTGCCCTTTTATATACAGGGTAGCAAAGCTGCAAACCAAGAATTTTGCTCTGACTCTGCATTGTGTCCAGCTTCAGGGCTCAAATAATATTAGCAAAATCACCTGCTCAGCTCTGAAGCAGTATTATAATTTATTACAGCTATTCTTGTCTGCTTGGGAGTTTGCATTTTCTTTCTCAGTTTAAAATTCCTGTGGATCAGTTAAAAACTTTTTAATCCTTTCCCAGGAAAACTTTCTAAGAAACCTCAGCAAAGACAGTGTGGCTTGGTTTTTTTCCTTTTTTTTTTTATCCCCACACATGCCAAAATCCACAACAGTCACTTCTGCTCCTTTCCAAGTAGCTGCACACCTGATCTACACATTGATATTCCAGGGAGACTGGAAAATGTGGAAGCAATTTGGCAAAGCAAGAACCCCGTTTCCATCAGCAGCCTTCTCCAGCAATGCCCCCGGCTGGTGCCTGGTGCATAGGAAACCTCGCATTTTTCGGGGGAGGTTTGTGCAGGTTCTCATACACTTTTTAGCTGCTCTGGCTGCAACGCAGCAGACGATGAGCGATGGAGCTCTGCCACCTTGTGGGACTTTAACCTTGTGCTGGCTGTTCGGGGACTATCTTTCACCCTCCTCTGTGCCCTTAGGGGCAGGTAAAGTACCTCAAGGGTCGCTTTCTTTACTGCTGGGGGAAAGTCTTAGAGAAAATTCTCCAAAAATGCAGCACAATGGAAAACACTGATAAAAGTTGTTTGTGCCTCTAAGATTTAGGGAAGCCGGAGTTGTTTTTCATTTGCACTGGAAAAGGTGCAATTGCAGTGCAACCTCTTGGAAGAAATGTGACACTTGCCTCGACTCCGGTGCTCTTCCCTGATGGGTTTTTTGGTTCATCCTGGCTCCCGGTCCAAGGGTGCCGGTTCCCTTGGCGGTTGGGCTGGGAAAAGTGAGAAAAGCAGGGTACGGCCGGCAGCGCTTTCCTCCGGGGAGCGAGCTTTCTGCAGAGCCGCTCCGCCACCGTGCAGCTCCGGGGCTGCCCGGAAGGCAGCAGCGCCGCGGGCCTCGCCTGCCCTCCGCCGCCCCTGGCACCGCGGTGCCGTTTCGGGATGCGCAGGGGTTTGCACCGATTCACAGCCGGGTTGTCTCCGGTCCAGCCTGGAGACGCGGGGCTGGGGAAGAGGCTGCTTGCAGGGTGATTCTCAGCTGCGTTTTCCAGGGGGAAAAAAATTGCTAAACTTGTATCTGAAGGAAAAAGATAGTAAGAAAGATGTGAAGTGACATTCCCTGGGCTGGCTGCATCCTCCCTCCCTGAGCATCAGCCACCAGGAGATGGGGACGGGTTTGGCTTCAAACACCCACATTTTGGCCATGGACCTTACATGCAATGAAAGCATCAATTAGCAGTAACATTCAGATTGGTGGTTTTTGAGCCTTTAAAAGACAAATAAAGGGGAATGAGCTAGCCAGGCTACAGAAATTCATTAATTAGCACTTCCTCATGTGCACATATGTTCACTAATGGATCAACAGCGCTTTGAACACTGATATAATTGAATTGTCAAGTGGCAGAAAATATTTACGTGGCCGCGCGTGGCTCGGCCTTTCGTGCGGTGATTTGCAGGCTTTGGCTACGCGAGCAGGCTGCTGCCGTTCAGCTCCCTGGACGTGGCAGGCTCTAAATCACGACCAGCCCCAGCTGTTGCTGCTGCAGCCCCTGGGAGGACCAGCACTGCCACCAACCCACGTGCTGGAGATGTGAACTCACCAGAGCTGTGCTGGCTGTCCCCTGGCAAGCAACGCTGCTGCAATGAAGCTTTGTTTCAAGGTTTAAATCGCTATTGTGCATTACTGAAATGGGTCTGAGCTCCCATCTGAAACTCTAAAGTCTCTTGTCATGGGAAGATGCAAGGACCCTGGGCTGGAGGTGCAGAGACGGATGTCGAATGTCTGACTCGCAGCACAGGGTTTCTGAAGTACTCCAGTTCCAGCAATGCCTAAAGTCCCCAAGGCTTTGAAGATTTCTCCATCCGACAGTATCCTTCTGAGGATCTGAGAGACTTATGAATCCGATCTATTGGGCAACAGCCGAATACTCCGTGGCAATTTTGAGCTGAAACTTTTGTTTCAGCATCAGCCTGTCTGTGCAGGGAGTGACAAGGGTGTTGTCCCATTTCTTCAAGTTTATCACCTGAGTAGCTCTTCAGCAATAAATAGCCATGAACTGCTATTCTGAATGCATATGATCCTGTGCTTAGAAATCCCTTTTCCACAATCAGAGGGTGGCTTGTTCCAGTTTAATTGAAAGAAGGAGCTTGATGGGTCCCCTTAGCCAGCTCGCTGCCTCATGGCAGGGTCGGCTCTGCCCAAGCACCCTCAGCTGATGTTTGTTGTTTCTTTGGTTTCAGAACTGTGTAAAAGGTTAAAAACAAGTAAAAATAACCCTTTGTATCATAGGACATGTTTCTGATCTCTGCTGCCTTACAGTCCTACAGACTCGCAGGAGAATAAACTCCTACAGACTTGATCTGCCTTAAAAGAGCATACACAGGTGCTGAATTTGGAACAATGAATCTGCTCTGGTTTTTGTTTAGGTGGTTGCTATTGTTTGCTCTGCTCCTCTGGAAAGCAATGAGTCACCAGCTGAAATTGGTACGTTCTCATGAAATGTTTCAATTTGACTAAAAAGTCAACAGAATTAATTTCCAACCAGCTATAAACGTTTTGTGATATCAAGTCTCGTTTGTGACAGTATGGAGTATAAAAACACTCTTTTCCCCTCTAACCAGAGAATTCATTTTAATTCTTAAGGAAATTTAGAGAACAAGAAAGCTTGAGCCAACACCACTGAACTGCAGGACAGTGTAGGATTATCCTTTAGGTATTGATCTCAAGGAAAAGAGGAGCAGCTGCAGAATCCTCCCAGGGGAAAACGAGGGTGTCGGAAAGCTTGTCTGCCAACTGATCTGTATCCAGAGCGAAGGAATTAACTCTGGCCTTTTGGGGGAGAAATGCCAAACATGATTTTGTTTTGAGTGGCATACTTCATGATGTTGGGAATAGCTCACAGCATGCTAAGTTCTGCCTACTGGTGAATTGGTGCAAAAGGGCTAATTTCCCTGCAAGAAAAACAGTGTGGTTCTTTTTTTTTCTTTTTTTTTCACCCTTAGAAAAGTCCTACTGTCTTATTGGAGAGAGCTCATATCCCTCAGCCAAATCCTTCTGACAAGGCTGCAAACAGCAGTGCTTGCAGCCCCTGCTCTGTTCCTGCAGCCAGCAAGGCCACCCGGTCGTTAGAAGGAAGGTGTCCGTCCCCGCGATGTCTGCGACGGGTATGGCAGCGTGACGGCGTGATGACAGATGGGCTGCGTGACCTGTGGAGGTTACACAGACGGTCGGGGCTGGACGTAGAAATGGGTGATGCTGGCTGCAGGGCTAAACTGCTCCCTGCCAACTGCCCAAAGCAGATCCAGCTCTGAGCTATTTGCACTGGGACCGGGAACCTCATATTTGATGTTCAGCCACAGGCTCGTGCAACACAGCCCCACATTTAACACTTGGGGACAGTCTTTGGAGAGACGCTTTTTACTTGTGCAAAACACTCGCAAGCAAAATGTTTTGGAAGAGCTCTCTGAGAGATTTGCTGGTGTTAGTGGGCTGTTCCTCGCGGGGCGGCCCAGGGGGAAGGTTGCCCTCTAGTTCTCAGCTGGCACCTCCTCACTCTTCCTGCTCAGTGGTTCATCTTTCCCATTTTCCTTGCATTTGGTAGAAACATATCCCCTGAATCAGTACACCCACTGTGAAAAATCAAAACAAAAGCCGTAACGCAGGGCTCTGGCCGCTGCCTTGGAGCAGGCACAGGCAGCTTTTCAAGCATCGCTTGCAAGTTTGTTTGTTTTTTGGCCCGGAGGTGCCAAAGCCTTTCCACGATGGTTTCTGGTGGCCGAAGGCTGTGTGACGCTGGAGGACGTTGCACAGCCGAGCACAGGGGTGAGGGAAGAGCTGTGCATTGCCGGAGCGACGGGCGGCGACGGGGAGGCTGCCGAGGGGCTCTGCTCCACCCCGCATCTGGGGCGAGATGCTCTGTGGGCTCTTTGTGCCCTCCAACAACCCTGGGCTTGTTCCGGCACCAGGGTTGGAGGAAGACACGGAGCAGGAAGGAAAATTGACTGTCCTCGACGCGGCAGCTGCCACAAAGCCTTCATTGAGGAAGGGGGCTGAGCCGAGATGGTCCTTTTTGTCTTTGGAAACCTTCCTGTGGCTTTCAGAAACGCTTTGGAGTTGGCGGGACTTGCTAAGTGCAGGGATTCATTCGGGGAGCCTGACCTCGTTTCCCCCATAGCACGCCCCAGCGTGTCTTCTCGGCTTTTTAGGTCTCAAAACATTATCACGCTCGCATTTGTTTGAACAAGTTCCCCACAGGTCTTTTCCAGACAGGAAAACCTTTCCCAGGTATCTACTGGCATCTTTGCTCGCGTGCTCTGAAAATGAACCATCTTAAAAATTAACTCTGGAGCTGTTTATTACAGTTCTTTGAAAAACCTCCATTGGTGTAAAACCCTGCGAGCGGAGCTCCCTCTGAATGCCACAGATGGCTTAGAGCTATCCTTATTGCGGTCCTTAGCTGGGCTGCAGTTACCCCGGGGAGATGGGGACCCTGCCTAGCATCCTCCTTGCTCCGGCTCCCGTTGCACGTTCCCGGTGTGGCACAAGGTCTGTGCAGCCCCTGTCATCGCTGCTCGGCTGCAACAGCCTTGCCCTGGCCTTCAAATGCAGTTACAATTTGGTCCAGGTAATTCTCTCTCCTCTCCTGCAATGGATCTGGCCAGGGGGCTTTTTCCATCCAGCCCATGGAAACTGGTATTTGGGAGGCTGTTTCCCAGACCTGAGCCCGGGATCAGCACTTCCTCCAGGGAGGTTTAGCTCAGTGAAGAGTGGGTGCCCACAGGGACCACAGTCACTTGGGGTTCGTGGTCTTCCTCACCGAGGTGGGGAAGGACTTTCTGCAGGGACAAGCTGACGCTAGAAAATCCAGCTCAGAAACACCGACGAAGCTGTCGGAAGGTTTGCAGCGACTCTCCTCTCTAACTTCACCCAGCAGGGAAACAACCAAGCTGGATGTACTTTGCGGCACGTCAGGCCTAAGGACAGCTTTGGGTCTCTTCCAAGAGTGAAGCTTTTCCAGGAGGGACCAGACAGCGTGTCCCAAGGTCGCAGGTCTGGACAGGTCATCCAACCTTACATGCAGTGAAGTTACTGCCACGCTTTCTCTGCAGCTGCTGCTCAGACAGTGCCTTTGCCGGATGCCCTGTGTCCCTTAGATCAATAGATGGCAGCAACTTCCCGGGCGCTGGTGGAGAAAACTATTCCAGCTCTTCCGAGCGAAGGCTATGGGGAGCCTTTGGAGGCTTTCTCTTTCCTGCATTTCCCCCTTTCCCTCAGCCCAGCCTCCCGGCACAATGCAAACTGTAGATGGCAGCAGGAAAAAGGTTTTCTTATTTCTTTGTGACTCCTGTTCTGGATGGTATTTTTCTGTTAATGGCTGCTCTCTGAAAGAGCCTTTTGGCTCTGCTATTTCTTGCCAGCGCGCAGCCCTCTCTTGACTTCACGCCAGTTTGCGAGCCCTGCTGAAAGGGATCGCGAGAATCTTCTACGTGTGCTCCAGGTCCGAATGAGCAGTGCGTTTGTGTGCGAGCGAGGGACGTCCGTGAGGGTGCGCGGGTGAGTGGATGGGCAACGCTTCCGCTGGATTTCATGTCCGAGCTGTCCAAAAGTTTTGGTGCAAACTGCTGCATCATGGCCAGGAGAGAAATATGACTCTTGCCTGCTATGAAAAGAAGCAGAGAAGAGCCGAAGGTGATCATATTGCAGGGAGGTTGTGGCATCTCCGTCCTGGGAGACTTTCAAAGCTCGCCTGGACAAGGCTCTGACAACCCGATTTACTTTGAACTTAACCCTGCTCAGAGCAGCAGGTCAGACCAGGGACCTCCAGAGGTTTCCTGTGATTTTCAGGCTATTCTCTGATTATCTGATCATCCTGTGCTAATCATATTGGTCTAGGTTAATGTAACCCATTTTTTCTTGTATTGTACAGAGAGAGAAGTGCAGTTTGTTACCCCTTCTCAAGCTGGGGTAGATGACAACTCAGAGGTACTAGCCAAGCTGTTTGCCACCTTGCAAACAACTGCCAGCATGTCCTAGATCTGTGAGCTGGGCCGTGAGACCACATCCATAGGTGCACAGCCACACTGAGGCTTCGCAAGGAATTTTTTGAGGCTCGATTTGGTGATTTGGTTTAATGCTTCCCTGTTGACTGATGTAGCCGGAGTTTAACAAGCTGATGTCCTGATGACTGTGGGTCATTCCAAGCATATAGCAGTCAACAGAGGAGGAAATTTTTGATGTGGTACATGCTAGTTAAGAAAAATCAAGTTTAAGGGGGACCATAGAAAAAACTTCCTCAAAATGAGTGTTATTAGCTTCTAGAGAAAATCGTGGGGACAGAATTCCTGCTATTTAATGCATCATAAATTACACGGGGAATTCTTATGTTTTAATTCAGTAGTGGCTTGATTTAAATCTGCCTCTATCTCTGCCCCGGCTTCCTATATAGCTCCCAGCCCCATCTGAGCCGCCTGCAGCGCCCGTTCCCAGCGAAAGGCAGTCGCAGATGTTCGGCACCTCTGGGCCCGGCGCGGGGGGCCCCCGTCGGTGGCCGAGTCCTCGGCCGCCCCGTCAGCGCCGGGGCTGTCACAGCGGCGCGTGAGCCGCCCGGCTGCTTTTCACACTGGGTCTCTTTTTGTGGAGCTGGGAAGGAATCCAAAGCAGCTGTGTGCGAACCTGTCAATCTCAAATTGCAAAGTCATGAGGAGGGAAAATAATCATCGTAATAATAATAATAATAAAGTCATCAGCTTGTCTTACCCTCAAACGCAGAAAAGGTTTTGGTTGGAGGTTTGTGTTAGTTATAATTTTCTCCAAGCTGATTTCTCCCTGCGACGCCACTCTATAGACCATAAATGATACTCGGGCAAAGTCTCCTCTGACATTCAGCTCTGTTTACCGAGCTCATCCAAAAACAAGAGGCCTTTTCTTCACTTTATTCATCATCACCAGGCCTCAGTTGCCAAGGAATCAGCATTTGATTCCTGCGGTTTGGCTCTCGCTAGGGATTGCCGACACCTCCGGTTGGATGCCTCGGCACCCGCAGCTGGGCAGAGCCGCGTCCGGGCGCTAGTGGCAGACCTCCGCGGGCTCCTTCCCAGGTTGGCCATCACCATGTGCCTGGGCTTGTCAAAGGCAAAGGAGCAGGTGGAAAAGGCTCTGGCAAAAAAATATTTTATCAGAGGTGGCGCCTATGTGGCTTTTCAACCAAGATCACCTTCGGCCACCCCGCTGCATTGAGGGCTTTGGTGCAGGAAACCCCGAAACGGAGGGTGACACGGCCTTTCGGCGGGTTGGGAGGAGATCTGAGGTGGTTTCGAGCTCTCCTGTCTGCTCGCTCTGTCTCGCACCACCACCACCTTCCCTAGCTGACGCACAGCTGCACTCAGACATCCAGACCCTTCGAACAACACCGTTTCCACCCCCAAACCCCACCGCCCCGGGTGGCACCAGACCGGAGCGGTTCCCCTCCGCATCCAGTGGTCTGTTAGCAAACGCCACCGGAGACTCCTGCTCACCCACCGCCTCCAGGCACAACATTACCGGGACCTTCCCTCCTCAGTCTGATCAACGGAAAAAGATGTTTCTCCTTTTCTGTTTTTCCACCAAAAAAAGAGAAACATCCTCAAAACTGCCTAGCACACTAAGGGAGAGGAGAGGAGGAGAAGCGAGTCAGAAAGGGGACAGGCAGTGCATCCAGATGCCTTTAAGTCACTCAGATGAAGTTCATTTCTCCTTGTCTGTACAAGGCTGGACTCTTTGCATTTTCATGGTAAATTTGTTTACCGAGCCGTTGTTGAAATTCTGGAAGCAGAGAAAATGCATTTGCTCCATAACCTTTCCGGATCTGACAAGTCCTATAAAATCTATTAAAGCCTTTAATGAAATCCCCGCTCAGAGCCAGCTCCCATGAATGAATGTGGCATCGGAATTTAAATTAAAATGTTGTTTTTGTAGTCTGCGGGCTTTAGCCTTGATAGAAATTAAAGGGACAGTTCACATTTTGGGGGTAGTTTGGGGTTTTTTTTATTCCCTTCCGCTTTGTGCTGCAGCAAGGACGGCTAATCCAGCTTCTTCCTCGCACTGAGATGGTGGCCAGTGGGGAGCTGCAAGCACAAAACCCAGCATACTGGATAACTTCAATTAGAAAAGAGTAAATCGGTTAATTGGCAGCGCCGTCCATTAAATGAGAGGCAGAAGTCTCGTTAGCCGGCGGAGGAGGGTTGCGCCCCGTTTCCCTCCTCAAGGTGCGCTGGGTTCACCGGGCGCAGCTCGTCCTCGCCGCAGGGCTCCGCAGCCGCGCTGCTCACGGCGAGGCCGCGCCGCTGGCACCCAAATTGCCTTTCCCTCTGCCACAAACCCTGCCGGGACACGTCGTGGCTGCGCCCCAAAGTCTCGGCGCTACGGAGCTACTTCCAAGCAAGGCTCCGTAAGCAGCCCGCTCCAAATCCATTGGATGTGCTTGGCTTTGCGTACCCGAGGATTTAATTTCCATATGTAAATAGCGGTCTGCGTGTGCAGGGGGTGTGCAAGCAATTAATTATTTTGATCTCTTCCGCGCGGAGCAAAGCAAAATATCCCATGGTGAAACATGCACATCTGAGCCTTGGAGATGAAAGGCCGCTCGGGGCTTTCGCTTGCTGGCGCCTGAGCCGGGCCCTGGGTCGGGGACCGCGGCTGGGTGGGGGGGCATGGGTGCGTGTGCGGGTGCAGGCACGCACCCCTGGGCTGGCACCGATCCCATGGCGAGCAAGGGGCTCCAGCTGGCACGGCTCCTGCTCTTTGCAGGCAACTTGTTAAATCAAACTCCCTGTTGGCTCTGGAGCAAAGAGGCGGCAGCAAAATCAGCGGTGGGTCACGGCGATGCCTGCCGTAATGTCCCAGCCCATTTGGGAAGGGGGTTTGACCCCATCCGGGCCCAACGCAGCACAGTTCAGATACTCGAGCCAGGTTCGTGGGTCTTCGATACGTCCCCTCCTGCAAGGAGACCTCCCTGAGCTGGCGGCCAGGCAGAGCGTGCGCCCGTCGCCGCTTTGCACGCTCGCTGGCGCGCTCGGGGCTGCTGCCCCCGAGGGTCCGTTTGCTGGAGCCGCCGGTTTTGGCGTCCTCATGAGGCGCCCGCACTGATGCAATCGGCTGCACCCGCTCTCCTGCGTATGTGCGCGTGTTTTCCAACAAAAACTGCTCCCAGGAGACCAAGCCCGCGCTTGCTTCCCTGCGCAGGTTTGCCTCTTTAGGGCCTGTTTCGCTCTGGTTCGACATACTTGCTCACAGTTGCATCAGCTCCTGCTGTTCCCTGCAAGGAGCCAGCTCCGGCTCTGGAAGAAGGAAACTGTCTCCTCGCCTTTCCGCGACACCAAAAGCTGCCAGCGCTGCAGATTCCCCCAGCTGCTGCCGCTCGCATCCCCGGGCCGGTCGGAGGAGGCTGCGAAAGGCGCCTGACTCCGTCCTTCTGCTGCCTCATTGGGGGGATTTAGGCTCGCGGCTGCCGCTTTCACAGCTTGCGACTCCTTTGGTTTTATCCCCTCCCTTTGCAGGGGTTGTTTTGATCCGGGGACGCCTTTTGCACCTGCGCTGCAGCCGGGATCCCCGGCAGGATTTCCGCGCTGCCCTCGCATGCCCTGCGACGGCGGCGGGCGGCGGGCACCTCGCTCCGGGTGCGGACGCGTGCCCGGCGCCCCGCGGGCCTGCCCCGGGCGTTGCAGGGTTATTCAGCTTCTTGCTTCTCTGCTTTTCATCATCTCGCTCCCGTTTGCCCTCAGGTTTCCCCTCGCTGAGCAGTCGGTCTCGCGTCGCAAAGCCAAGCGCGCGCTGTTCGGTGCCCGCAGCTCCCTTCCCAAGCCTAGAGGGAGGCGCAGCCGGCCGCAGGGGGCCTTTTAGCGAGAACAGCACTCTCCTGCTCAGAAATTCCCGCAAACACGCGCAGATTTACCCTCCTCCGCGGAAATCCTCGAGGCGCTGCAAGCCCTGGGCTAGCTGGGCGGCGGGGGGGGGTGTCTCGCATCCCGCCCCATCGAGCCTTTATCGTGGTCCTGCCGCGAGCCGCCGGCGCCCGGCCCGCGGGGTGAAGGTGAGGATGCTCCCTGCGCGGGGGACGTCCGGGGAAGCCGGCATCCAGGGGGAAAGGTGGGAAAAAGAAAGACGGAGAGGAAAATAAGGGGCGAGCTCGCCCTCCCCGGAGCCTGCGCGTACCGATGCGCGTCTGCAACGAGGGCGGCTACGCCAGCTTGCTCCGCACGTTGCCCACGTAAAGCACCAAACCTTCTGCCGAGGCCAGAGGAAAGGAAAACCCACCGGCAGCAGCTAAGCAGTGGGCGAGGGCTGCTCCCAGAAACGCGCCCAAACCTCCGCCAGCCCGCGCGGGTGAGCGCCGCGTTTCAGGGGCTCCGCGCAGGATGTCAAATATTACGGACTGCGCCTCGCGCGAAGGGCTCCGGATCACAAACAACCGCGTAATAAACACGTGTCAACAGCCCCTCCGTTCACGGCCGATAAACTTTCACGGTGCATTTTATCGCCGCGCGCGCAGGGGAAGGAGGGCGCCGGAGGCAGGACGCCGCTCGCCCCGCTCGCTCTTGCCGGCGGATCCGTCGCGATCCCGAAGCACGCGCTCCTCCGCCGTGCGCGCCAGCCCTCGGTGCTGAATAATTGCAATAGGTCGAGGCAGGGGGGAACGGATTTTTTTTCCCAGCTTTTAGGCGCCCTCGCGCTTGAGGCACGGCCAAGCGCGGGAAGAGTCGTCCCAGAAGGGAGTAGCTCGGGAACGAGCTGCTCCCGTCTGGTTTCGGTTCAGCAAAGCGAGGGAAATCATTAGCACCATGCGAAGCGAAACGGAAAACGCTCCAATTTGTTGGCAACATGGGAGGAGGAAGGAAGGAAGGAAGGAAATTCTCTCCCCGTGTCACCGCTTCGCTGGAAGGATGGCGAAAAGTTTGTTTGTGTTTTCGTGGCCGTCAAACCTTTGGATTTTTCTCCTTTTTCCTCTTTTTTTAACGCGGGTTATTACAAAGTAAGCCATGCTGTTTCTAAGAAAAATATCATTAAGTTTCATTTTGAAAATGTCAAAACAAAATGTTTTGGCATTTCTGAAGTGAAACATTTCATTAAAATTGCTGCATCTGAGTGTTTTGACATTTTTTAAATCCGCTCTCCTCCTCCTCCTCCTCCCATTTTTTCAACCTAAATTTGTTAATATTTTTAGTCCTTCTGAAACTTAATTTTCCAGCAAAAAAATTAAAAGTTACCCTGCATATTTTGAAAGCTATGAGCAGTGAGAAACTCCGGCAGCTGAGGCTGCCACTGTCTTACAACCTTAACTGTCATTTCCGTGGGGCAAAAGGAACATGTCGTCACATAGTTTTGCATGAGGGGCTTTATTCACCTTTTAAACCATTAGAGTCATATTTCTAAGGAAGCCCCAAATGCAAAAATTGGCACTTTTTGGTTGAGGCACGATCAGTTTTGGGGTCAGCGCACCGAAACCCTACAGATATCGAGAGCAGCCCCGTGCTTGGATGGTCAAAGATGAAACCTCAAGGCTAAAGGTCTCTGCTCCTCGCTAAGGAGCTCCCGGGAGCTGCCAGCCCCCCGCTTCCCGCAGGAGGCGCGAGGTGGGATTTAGCCATGGGTTGATGGGGAACGTGAAGCTGAATCGTGCACAAACCCGGGGGCTGCTCGCGGCGTCCCGCAGAGTGCCCGGGCTGTGCATCGCCGCTCGCCCGCGCAGCAGCACTGAGCCCGGCCGGCCCCGGCCCCCTGGCCGGCATCGCCACCCCGCACCCCACGGACCCCACGGACCCCACGCGCTGCAGCACCCGGGGCTGCCCCGCGTGGGACGAGGGGCCGCGGCGGCTCCAGCCCAGCGAGGCAGAAGTTGCCGAGCCCCGTCCCGCTGCCGGGCCATATGGCGCGGGGTTAATCCCCCAGCGCGAGCTGGGCTGCTCCGCTAATGGGATCAGCTTAGGGAGCACCGGGGCCGTCTCCAGCGGAGCCGTCTCYGGTGGAGCCCGCCGCCTTCGCCGGCACCGGGGCAGAGGTTCAGCATCTCGGACGGGGAAGGCCGAGGAGGAGGCAGACGGGCTGCTTCGCCCAGCACTGGGTGTTTCCTGCCCGCCGGCAGCAGCACCCGCGCAGCAAAGACCCTGCCGGCGCTTTCGGCGCAGCGGCGGGGCGCGGGCTCCCCTCCGGCCGGCGAACAGCGGCTGTTTAAAGGCATTCAGATATTAGCCGATTCAAATGCAATCCAAAGGCGCCTTCAAAGCGCTGCTTTTCGTGCAGCGGAGGGAATCGCGCGCAGGGCACGTCGCCTACGGCAGAGCGCGATAGTCGCCTCCCAAGGCCCGAGGAGTTCGTCACCGCGGATGGGGACGGCTCTGCAGCCAAGAGACGCTCTCAGCAGGAGAGCGAGTGAGCGCACGCTCTGCACTGTGCCGGATCATCCGAGGGTTTATACCAAGAAACACCACTCCTAGGAGAGGGTGACAKAGCGGAGGCTACTTTGCTATTGAAACGCTAAGCCTCAGCCCAACTCTGCTGGTCGTGGGGAGACGCACGATGTGGCTGCCCGAGCTTTGGGCTAAATCTTTGCCAGGCCCAGCTTAGTTTGTTGCAGTTTTCAGGATTTGGATGAACTATGTGAGGCTGAACAGATTAAATCTGTGAGCAAGTTTCCTGCAAAAATATCTTGTAGCTTTTTAAACGGCTATTTGGAAGCTTTCCTGGGACTTCAAGAAGACCCAGAAGCTGCCTCAGCAGTATGAAATATTGACAGTAATCCTAATCTGCTGAAGAAAGATCCCGTTGTTTTTAATCCAGATAAACTAGTTATCTTGGTGCAGAAAAACATGCTTGTGCTTGCAGGGAAAGCTGCTGGGGGTTTGGCTTGCTTCAGGCCACGGTCCCAGTTAACAGCTCCGGTTTTGGTGTCCCTCGCGCTGGCTGGGCAAGCAGAGCACGGGTTGAGGACCTCATTTACATGCTGGCTACTTGCAACTAGATTTAGGCAAATGGGCAAATCTCTTTGGAGCGCTGCCTTGTGCAATGGCACCTCCTCAAGCCAACAGCTGTGCAAAGAATACCCTCCACAGCTGCATGTTTAATTCCTGCATGGTGGAAACAGGTCTAGATCCTAACTCTGCAGGGCTCTCCAAAAGCAACGTCCGCACCACCACTTCGAGGCGATGCAGTTGTGCTCGAGGATGTGTTTTCTGAGCAAGTGCAGGCATATTTTTGCACTGAGATAGCCGGCTTGCACTAGTAGTCTCCATGTGAAACCATAGTGGAGATGAGACACCAGCAGCTTTTATAGGGGCAGGCTCGGGTGTTGGGGACAGATGCAAGGTTGGACAACCAGAAAGACGGCTCTGAAGTGGCTACTTAAAGGAAAAGGAGGAAAAACTGCCTCTGGTCTCCTCATCCTTTGGGTGAATGGATTTTTGGACCGTATTCTTAGTCCCCCTGCCCCTTTGGCGACAAGCTGTGTTCGAAGGGCCACAACAGCCTTGTCCTGCCAGTGTTTCGTTGCAGACCACCACGAGCAAAGCTGCACTTACCCAGCGCCCTCGAGTCTCCACGGGGCCCCTCTGCTTCTCCTCCTTTCCTCACAAACATTAAGAAAAAAGGGCGGAAGGGAGGTGGTGGTTCAGGAACATAAAGTCCCACAAAGAAAATTATCTTCCTTTCACTTGAGTTTTTTTGAAAGCTGCTGGGTTGCAGAGACTGTTCTGTTGATTGCAGTTTCAGTCTCTGATTATGCAGTAATGGAAGCATCAAAAATCATCAAGCTTCCTTCCTCAATTTGAGTTTGCCCTTCATCCCGTGGTTTCATGCTAAGGAGAAAATGGTCATTTGGAGAGGAAGGGGGGAAAAAACACAATATTGTTAATCTCTCTTAAAGTCACAGCTCTTTATTTACCATTCCCATTTCACAGCCTGGAGATTTGAAAGATCAATTAGCAACTGTCTTACACATGAACAATAAAACCTTTCATGGGGAAACCTGTCCCCAGGCTGAAAAGTGCTTTTCTATCCTTCTTACAGCAAGAGCAAAGGAGAGGCAGTTCCACAAAGCAGGAATTCCCAGGTAAAAAGATGGCACAGGCTGGAAAGGGACTTTTTTCCAGGCGCTGATCTGCTCGCGCCAGAGGCCTGGGATGGTGCTTGAGTCCAGCGCTGCGTCCGGTTGGGTTGGCACCGGGTCCAGCTGACCCTCACCACTCAGCGAGCCACGATGTGCTGAGGATTTGAATCAGTGAGCAAGAAATGAGTCGTCAGAGGTAAAGCTTGCGGCTCTCGGGACGTGGCTGGATCAAACCCCGGGACCTGCTAGCCGAGAGGAGGAAGGTGTCTCATAACGTGAAGCTCAGCAATTGAGAGAACCATCCTCATCCTCTCCCTTTTACTGGGCTCATCCTGTAATACCTGGGATCACTGAGTGAGGAGCTGAGGAGTTAAAACAACTGCTTTATGTTTATCCTCTCACGGTTTGTCCCAGAGACAACAGCACAGCCTTCTTTTTAATGTTTTATAACACATGCACGCGAAAGGATGTATAGACACAGACGTCGTAAGGCCTATCAAAAATTCACAAAACGGGCAAAACAACTGCAAAATCCAAACTTGTTTCTTTAGCGCGTGGCAGCTAAGCGCAGCCCGTGGCGTGGGGAGGCCGAGTGACTCCGTAGGCTTTGTGCCCCGTTCCCGGGAGAAGGGCAAAGCTCTTCCCACCCGCGCGTCCCCCCGAAGCAGGGCGCAGCGCAGGGTGCAGGAGCGAAGCCCCGCAGGCCGGCGGCCGCCGCGTCGCTACCTCTCGCAAGGGCTGAGCACTTTCCTTTTTTTTTTTTTTTT
>NW_020447195.1:10095568-10210053 GCF_003343035.1 Apteryx rowi | reverse complement strand
GGCCGCGCTCCGGACCGCGCTCTCCCCGCCTTCTGCTTGCCGTCGGGTTGTTTTTTTTTTATTATTATTATTACTATTAAGTTTTTTTTTTATATTTAAAGGTCTGGGGGGTTTGGGRCTGGTTCTCGGCAGTTTTGGGGGCTAGGCTCTATTTTTAGGGCATGCACGTTTTTTTTCCGCGAGTCCCGCCCCCTCCCCACCGTGTAACTCTCAGCAGCTCCTGCCCCTCGCAGCTCTTTCCCTGCCGAGCCGGGGTGCTGGGCACCAGTGCGGGGGGTGCTGGGAAGGCGGCCGGGGCTCCCCCGTGCGCGGCTGCCTCCCCTCTGTGCTGGGATTTCCGTGGGAAACAGCCTCGGGCTCGTCTCAGCCAGGCTGGGGCAGCCCTGCCAGGGTGCTGGGTGCAGAAATCCCAGCTCAGCACCGCTGGGCTGCATCCTKCCGCGCACGCTGCAGTAGTGACTTGGGGAGTGCGGGGGGCAGGCTGCSAATCATTCACCAGCCGGTGAAGCAGCAGCTAAATAGCAATGCCGTTTCCTTGTTTCGTTTTTTTTTTGTTTTTCTTTCTCCTCCTTGGAATAAGGGCAGGCCGCAGCCAAGGCTGAGAAACCTGAGCGTGACGAAGGTGCGTGTGGCGCTCCTTCCTCCCGCTGCGGCCGCAGTGCCGTTCCCAGCGGGAGCTGTTTCGCTCCAGGTGTCCCGGAGCTTGAGCGCTGAGCCCAGAGAGCTGCTTGATTAGTGCACGTTTATTCGTCAACTGCTGAGGTGGGTTTAGGGCTCTCGGCTTGTGCTGCTGGAGTGTGGCACCGCGAGCTGGCACCTGCAGAAGAGGGGATGAGGGAAGGAGCYGGGAAGCCCTTGGGAAGGACGGAGGGAGCAGGAGCATGCAAACGGCACCTGCCTCTCCCCGTTTTACAGGTGCGGTGAAAGAGCTTGTTTGCACAGGCAGCAACACCGAGGCTCCTGGGGCCGGCGCATGGCCAGGTGCCACCAGGAGCGTGGGTGGGTGATGTTTCCGGCACTGGGAGCTCACCCGTAGGAAAGCCATGCTGGAAACCCCGTCGTAGCCAGGGACAGCAGGCAAGCCRCGCTCGGAAAAGTTTGGCCAGCGGCTCGTTATCATCAGTGCAAACACAATTAGTAGCTTCGCTGCTGCTTTCTCGAGGTAGATGAGCAAAACGTCCTCCCTCTGGTTCTCTCTCTGGCTGGCCCAGCACTACGAGGTCCTGTCTTTATGGATCACTGAGTCCCTGCGTTTTCTTAATGAACCTGTGTTTAATGCTTGACTTCTCTGTGTCATGTTTAATTACAGCAGCTGTAACTTCCTTGTTGGTTGCCTTGAAATAATATCTAAGTGCTTCTGAGCTTCAGAGCCTTGTTATTCTTCTATAATTAGAGTTTTAAAGCTGGTGTGAGCCTATCTCTATGATCTAGTGCAGCCATTTCTTAAGCATGCATTTTGCAAGGCCTCGGGTTTCCCGAATATGGGAAAGAGATATTTTTTACGGTCTTGTATGTAGAGGTGTAAGGAAAGGTAGGCTCAGGGTGAAAGAGGTGACAGCGGTGCTCTGAGGAYTGATGTTAGTGGAATATATAGCTGAGCATTTTAAAATTCAAATACCACCTAGGAATAGATATGAGAAGGTTCTGCCTCCAAAACTGGACATTGAAAAAAGGAAAAACCCAGCAAGAAAATGGCATGTCCTGATGTGACAGGGCATGTCCTGATGTGACAGGGCCGGTCCAAGCCAAGAAAGGGCTTGTGCGCTGGGAACATGTGCTAAGGCCCCATTTCTTGCTTGTGCCCTGCAGGTTTTCTGCACTTTTTTCTGTGTGTTTTCTGGAATCGCAGCAAAATCCGGCTGCGTGCTGCGGCAGTTGGGAYGTGTCAGAGTCCTCGCACGGTGGTCGTCGCTCCCCAGAGCATGGAGAGCACGTTAAGATGGTTTTGGCTATGCAGGGTGCCTGGTGCATATGCTGAGCAATGCCTGTGCATGGACATTTGTCGTTCATCCTGGACTCCAGCGGTCTGGCACTGGCAATCACTCAAAAGCAGCCCCGATGTGGCGAGGGGGAACCAGTCCCTGCAGCGCTACTGGTAAAACTCTTCCTGCCTTGATGAAGTGACTCTCTGGAGAGACTCTATAAAGCACATGGCAGAGCTCCCATAGCAGAGGATGGCATGCAAAGATCTACCACGTCTGCACAGCGGATGACCGTGCCGCAGGTTAGGTTGCCTCTCCCAGCTTAGCCTTGCCGTTACGAAAGCAAGATGCCGGTTAGTACCCTTGMAGCTCTTGAGTCTCATGGTGAGGTGTCAGCTTGAAACTGGTGTCRTGCAGCTGTCTTGATAAGGTGTTTGTGTTAGCAGCTGCTAATAGCGTATTCTTGCAGCCAGCTCCTGRGTCTGGCCGTGCTCCTGACTTAAGCGTGTCCTGCAGCGAGGAGCTCCCCAGGTGTCTGCTTTAGCTGAAACCTGAAAATGGACTTTCTTTTGCTTTGGTTTGAACTTGCTTCCTTTCATCCCCATTTAATATGCAGCTTCTTCCCTGAGAAGTGCTGGCACTGTGCGGATTTTGGGTTCTCGCTGTCCCTTCGTGTCCCCTCTGTTTTGGGCTGTGTTTGGTAACCCTCCTGGGAAAACAAGAGGCAAAAACTAGATGGGGATGAGCGTGAATATGGGCCGGCGCCGATGAGTCTTGAAACCTGAGGTGACACTGTGCTTCCCCGTGAGAAGATGGGCGAGACACCAGCCAACTTTTGAAACAAGTGGCCTTTTAAGGAAGTGCCAATTTGGGAGAGAAGGGGGCTTTGAAAGGGTAGAGATGACCCCATTGATAACAGCCCAGCACATCTGCACTCCCGGCAAAGGAGACGCAAATGTTCCTCTCCTCTCAATCTCCCTCTCTGTAGTCGTTTCCTTTGAAAGAAAGGTTTTATTTTATTTTTATTTTTTATTTTTATTCCAGTGAAAGCGAAGGGATCGATGTCTCTTTCTTAACTTATGTTCGGCTACCTGTGTCGTCAGGGCAGCTGCAGCGGGACTTTGAGCGCGCAGACGCGCGCACACACACGTGCGCACGCACACACGCACCAGCTGTCGGGGCTTTTGTTCGGCCGTAGTGAGGAATTCGGCCGCCGTAACCCGTCCTCGTTCCGCATGGAGAGCGCAGGGACCTCGCGTCGCTGACGTTGCTAGTGCCAATATTGGTCCAGGGGGTTGTTTCCCCAGGCTGGGCATGGCTTTTCGGAGTAGATGGGCTTTGGGCATGCCTTCAGAGCCTGGCAAGGGGCTGCAGCACTGCGTTGCAAGAGGAACCAGGGCTGTGGCCAAGGGGAAGGTGAAAAGAAGAGCTCCGAGCAGCCGGCACGTGGAGGTTGAGGGCCAGCTCCTTGCGGAGCCACCACGTGGGTTGCTGGGCTCTCGCTGGCCTCGCTGCACCTAACTGCAGCCCGAGGAGGCTTGTGGAGGATCTTGGCACCTTGACGGGCCTGTCTGTGCAACGTGCTGCAGAAAGACCTGAGCTGCTCATCCAGCAAGATGGACACGTCAGGATGGTGCCAAGCTTGCAGGGGTTAGTGCAGCAGGAGATGGGACTCCCTGAGGGCCAAAATATGGTGTCTCCCCAGTGTGGCTTTGGGAAATCCCTTTGCCCTTTCAAAATGCAGTTCTCTAGAAGATCTAGCCTTGTTGATCCATCCCTAAACGGGGATTAGTAGAAACAGGCAGGGATGAAGCACCCTGCTGTATCCACATACCCTGAAACTCTTCACTGAAGCATCTGCCACCGGCCACATTTGGAGATGAGATTCCCGCATGCGATGGGAGAGAAAAGCCCATGGGGAGGCTCAGATCGGCTTCAACCCGAAGTGCCCACGCTGCATCGCCCACCGTCCCCGGAGCTGCGGAAGGGAGCTCATCTCCTTGAAAGGGCCCTGCAATACAACTTCTGCGGAGCATTAAGAGGCCTTTTTCCGGAGAGAAGGGGATGGCTGGAGTGACAGTCTCTGAATTGCAATTTGAAACGTTTACAGCCCAGTCAATCCTAATTCATTATTAGCTGTAATTGTTTCAAAGAAAGTGTCCACTGTTATGTAAAATGCAGTCCCAGATGCTCCTAATGGTTCAGGCTCTCTGATTGCTGTAATTTGCAAAGCTTTTGCCTTTTTTTTTTTCCCCCTCTGTAGTTATGATGTGCCTTTTATGAGAGAGCGAGGAAGAAAGAGAGAAAAGCACGCCATTAGAGGAAAATAATAATGTTGTACCTGAAAGGCCATTAGCGAGTCTCGTATGGAAGTATGCATCTGGTCTGCAGCGAGCCCGGCTCGGATGCTGCCCCGGCACACGCAAGCGTGCCGCACACGCCGGGGACACGCCGGGGACACGCGTGGCCCCGCAGCTGGCTGCGCTAAGCAAACTGRATGGGCGGTGATTCTGCTGCTGAGGGTTTTCTCGTCCCTTTTTCCACACGAGGGAAACGGCCGCTTCCCCACCTCCGTCTTCTGCTGGTGCTTTGTACGGAGCCAAAACTGTAGGGACGAGGCTTCCTGGGATGGGGACCTGTACAGCACGGGGCGTTTTGCAGCTCTTACTGCTGCCTCTCGCCTCCAGCTCTGTGTTCAGCTCGGGGTCCGTTTTAGCCTGGCGCCGAGAGCTTCTTAAGTCCCTAATATCGGTCTAATTTAAGGACGGCTTTACCTGGTGAGGCAGGTTTCAGCCCCTGCTGTGTGCAGAAGGAAAGAAACGGAGGTCAGGCCCCTATTTCTGCTGTAGCCCCGCCGCGAGCGCGGTCCCACGGGGCTGGTGCAGCCCTGGGCTGGGTTTCTTGGTGCTTTTTGCTTGGCTGATCTGGGCTAGAGCTGGGATCGGGAGCGGACAAAGCGGCGGCGCCTTTAGTGCCTTCTTGGATGCTCTTTGGCAAAAAAAAAATACCCAAACTCATTGTGGCAAGTGGCTGGAGGACAAGAAAGCTGAGGTTAAATACGCCGTCCGCTGTGCGCTTACCCGGCAGATGCTGCGTTCATAAATTGTCTGGGAGTGAAATATTTTATTAGTTGCGCCGGGGTGTTTGTTTTCCTGAGGCYGGATCGGGGAGCAGCAAGGCGGAGATACAAAGGCCGAGGCGGGAGAGCCGGAGCGGCCGGCGGGAAGGGAGGTCCGGCCTTTCACCTCTGCTCTGCCGCTTCTCGGACGAAATCCCCGGCCGGGCGACCCGGCGGGCCGAGGGCGGCGAGCCCCAGCCCRGCGCTGCCGCTTCCCACCGGGCAGCCCTGCCCCGGCTCCCTCCCCGCGGCCGGCTCCCGCGGGACAGCTTTTGTCTGGGGAAGATTGAGAGGGCTGGTCGAGCGGGGTGGCCGCCCTACCTTTCACCTCCGCCGAGGGTGGTCCTCCTCCTCCTCCGCCACCGCCGGGGGCATCGGCAGGGCAGAGCGTGCCGGCGTCGTGCGCGCCAGGCGGGCTTTTCCCAGGGGAAGGGAGGCACGGCACGCCGTGCCGTTCCCGGCCCCCGCGCCTTTCTCGCGCTGTCCTGGTGCTGGAAATCTCCTCCTGCTGCTGGGAAGAGAAGGGAAAACTCTTCCTTCGTGTGATGGCTTTCATACGGATTGACTCAGGAGTCCTGGGCTGTGGGTCCAGCTCTGGCGACTGGCCCCACGCACGGGCTTGGAAGAGTCAATTAGGCTTTCGGAGTCGTCATTTGCTAGTTAACGCCAGGTCTCCGATTCCCCTGGCCTGATGCTCTGGGCGTGCTGAGGTTGGCTGATCAAGCATGGATAACTTTCCGCGGGAAGGTAGAGCTCAGTATTGAGTGAAAACGCCCTTTACGTGGTCAAAACGGTGTCTTTTGGGGATTTACAGCGACATCCCAGTCTCCATTTAGACGTAGCCCAGAAGGATCGGGAAGCGAGAGCCGGCAGCAGGGCCGACCACGTGTCTCGCTGCGCTGCCGGAGCAGCCGGCGGGGCTGCGATTGCGTTGCTGCCGCCYGTGGCCGGTGCGAGCCCCGGCTCCCGTGGGATGCTGGAGGGCAGGTGCTGGAGTGGCCGGATGCGAGTGCTGGCGGGATGCTGACAGCAAGCTGTCCGGCACGGGGAAGAGCTGCGTGGCGATGGGGGCGCCGGGCTGGGAAGCTCTGCTTTCAACCCACCAGAAAGCCCTGTCTCGGGGGGGGGGGGGGGTGAGGCAAAAGGCTCTGAACTCCCCAAATCGGCGCTGGAAAATGGATACACCAAACTGAGAGCCCAGTGGTCACGTACAAACCAAAGCCATTCTTGTCTGATTCTTTTTTTTTCTTCTTCTTCTTCTTTTCCCTCACATCTCAATTAACTCTCTTTATTTCATCACGGAAATTGTTTGTGCCTTTAACGAATGGGAGGAACATTTGCAAAAGCCTTTTTGTCTGAAGGCAAAGCTGCTTGGTGCTACTGAACTTCAAGGGATCGTTCCCTGTTTCCGCTCCTCTCCCTTTCTCTGCTGAGGCAGAACGCGGAATAACTTAAAAGTCAGTGATTCAGACTGCAATTATAACCTAAAAGCACAAATAAAAGATAAGCTGGCATCCCACTGTTCCCCATTTGCATCTGTGTCACATGGGATGAAGGGAAAAATAAAATCTGCTTTCATAAAACGTTGAGCCAGAGAATCTTGTCCAACAGCAAGAAGAAAATAAACAGATCCCCTGAGGCACGGGCTGTTTGAGTTGCAGATGACAGCTCGGCTGGAAAAMGGGATCGGGATGGCGCCTCCGGCTCGGGGAGAGGTGCGAGGCCGGTACATGCCCGTCGGCCGCCCTGTCCGTGCCGCAGTGCTGCCTCGTGCCCGGCTTCGCGGGGGCCGTGAGCATCGCAGCCCTCCGCCTGGACGTTCCCCGCCGCGCCTCGGATGCCCTTTCCGGAGGGACGTCCCGCGTGGTTCCCCCTTAGAAGCGCTTTTACCGTTATCCTCTGCKGTGGGGAGCGAGGATTTATTTTAGCAATGCCGAAGGTTTCCGTCCTGGTAGCTTGAAAAATCACCTGCCGGRGCGTTTCGGGTTTCTTTGTTTGCAGAAACAGCTGGGAAGTTACTGGGGTCTTGTAAGCACTTGATGAAAATAGATGKKTTTTGAGACAACGGACTTTTTTTCRTGRTGTGAGAGATTTCTAATGGGAAAAGAAGTCCGAGAAGAAGGGAGAAGGAGGAGGGTTTTGGCTGAGATACTGAAGGAAACCAGAAGTGCCGTAGYGAGGGGCAGGGGCTGCGTTTTGTTCCCCTGGGGCAGGATGGGAYCCGGAGCCCTGCAGCCCCGTCTCCGTTAGGAGAATCTGTCTCTAACCCGGGTGCGGGTAATTTCCCAGCCGGGTGCTGAGCCCGAGGCGAGGAGTCGTGCCGGTGTGGGAGATGCTCYGACCCGCTCTCGCGGACTTGGCCCCGTCCTTTGCCACCTTTCCTTTCCCCAGGCGCCTTTCCCGATGTTTTACAAAAGCGGATTTTGTTTTCCCCTGCCGCTGGCCGAGCCTGCTCAGCGCCGCGCGTGGTCCCCGGCGCCGACGGGCGCGGGAAAGGGCCGTGGTGCGGGACGGGCAGCGCCGGGGCCATTTGCAGAGCTCGGGCCGTGCCGTAACGCGCCTTTCCCCGTGCGTCGGACCCGCGGGACCCGGCGGGATGGACGGAGCGGCTCCTCGCAGGCGGCCCGTCCCCGCGCGGGCGAGGGAAGCGCAGCAGCAGCTGGACCCGGCCTTCGCTCGCCGAACAAAGTGCTGCTCCCCGCGATTTGCATACAGATGCTTCCGAAATCCTCGCCGTCGAGGGGGAAGGGGGCCGTCGGCGYCGGGAAAGAGGTGAGGCCGGCCGCCCCGCGCCCCCCGCCTCGCCGTTTTTCCCGTTGTCTGTCCGTCCGTCCTTCCCGCGAGCCCTGTCTCCCYGGTGCGGGACCGCGAGCGGGCTGTGGTCGTGGTGGGACCCTGCGCGTAGGGACGGTCCCTTGGCTTGTTCGCGGCTTGCTGTCCCCTGCCTGTCCTCCCACCCCTCCTTCTCYTTCCTCCCTTTTCCGCCTCCTCGGCTTCTCTCTTTCCTCGTCTTGCCTTCTTTACCTGCCTGCGTTTGTGCTCCCCCTGCACTGCGTTTGGTTGAAGGCCCTGGGTGCGACTTTAAAACGACTTTTAGCTCCTGCTCACAAGCCAAAAGCTTTGGGCACCGTGTGCTGCTGTGGCTGGAGCACGGCTGCATCCGACTGCATCTGGCCGGTGATGCTTGGAGCCTGCCCGGAGCCGGGGAAAAGCAGAGGAACTCGGACTGGGGTCTGTCGCGGCCCGTCGGTAGTCTGTTTGCTTTCCTTTAAAGCAAAGTTATCCATCAGAGAGGTCTGAATAGCGAACGGGCGCAAGGAGGCCGGGAGCTGCYGCGGACGGTGCTCGGGCCGAAGGGGAGGATAAACTTGTCAAAGGCGCTATTTGTACAGCCGGGCCCCGGAGCGCTCTGCAGCGTGCAGGCAGCCGAGCTCGCGCACGAGTGAAACGCTGGATCCATCGCCCCCTTTTTGCRCGCGTTTCCCTGGACCCTGGTGGCTTTCGATTATTTTTGCGGGCATTGAGATCCCAGCTGACACGGTGCTAGCGGTGTGGGGGGGGGTGCCGGGCAGCCCGCGTCGATTCTGCGAGCTTTGAAACGAGCTCGGAAAGGTAARACATGGGAGCCGCAAACATCGCGCCTTAGGAGCTCAGCCACCCCCCCACCGCCTACCGATGCCCGATTAGAGAGAACGAAACCCAAACGCGGGGACGGCAGCAGGTCGCTGGACACGACGCAGCTCATCCGCCGCCCTCGTAGCACCCGTTATCGAGTATCGTGCGCCGCATCCCAACCGCGCGGCCCCGGCAAACGGCCCGTTGGAGTCGGCGGGCCACGGGGCTGCCGGAGAGGCGCTTGCCTCCTGAGCGGCCTCGGCATGCGTGAACCGAATAAACCGCGCCGCTGCGGCGCCGCGTCGTCCGCTCTGCTCGGCCGACCCCCCTCGATAAGCGTTTGTTTGCACAGACTTCCCCGCACAAGTGCAGCGAGCCGAAGCCTGGAGCGGAGCAGATGTGCTTGGAGTAGGCGCGCTCTCCCGCTTCCTCCCCATCAAGGTGTATTGTTGCCTCTTTTGAGAGCTCCRGCTCTCACGAGCGTGACTCATCCAGGCAAAATTTCTGTGCTGTTTTCAGGGACCCTGAAAGGTTCCCAGGCATGATTTACCTCTCCCGTGGCTGGGTTTTGAACCTAACCAAACACTTTCTTTAGAGTTGCTTACGGAATAGCTGCACAGGAGAAGRCACTGAATGCGAGGGGCACCCCAGAGGTGTGCAGCCGCAGTTTGAGGCGTGAGTTGAGCCAGGAGAATCAGCTGGAAAGCCTACATTAAGCAAGAGGTTTGGATCGATAAGCTCAACCCGTCCTGGCATTAACAGCTGCAACACGTGTGTCAGCATCTCCCCTCCGAGATTCCTCAGCCCGGGAGAAGGCGCCTTGCAGTCCTCCCTAGTTTATCGGTCCTTTGCCTTGGCCTTGCAGCACTGCACTTCCCCAGGCCTTTCCCTGCCTTGCCGAAGGAGCTGGAAACAGCAATGGCCTGAACTCTACTTCTGGGGTGCCGAGGGCCGACTTGTCCCTGCGGCTGGAACGTCTACTTGGCCAAAAGCGAAGCGGGGCCTCTGCTCCGTCCCTCGTGCAAAGCTGCAGCCCGGCAAGCGCCTCGGCTTCAGGAGCCCCGTTTTCAGCTCCGCGAGCGGGAGGATTTCCACAAAGGTCACCCTTCTCCTTYTGCAAATCCTAAGTCCTTTGGCCTGTAAATTGTCAGATATACGGCTCCCGCGGCTCGTACCTCGTGTCTTCTGCCCAGCAGCGGCAAAGCGCRGTGTAACTGTCACGAATTCAGGCTGAGCAGGTGCAATCTCTCCTTGAGACGGAGACAGAGCAATGATGTCCCCTTTGTACCGCTCACCGAGTGGCCCAAAGCTTCATGGAAAAACAGTCCTCAGTAGCAAAGAGGAAGGGATTTTTCCCAGTCATTTTAAGAATGTGGATAGCTTTTGGTAAGGAGCGAGGGCACATCCCTCAAAACAAAGAAGCGGCGGCAAGTTTGGAAGTGCGTGATGCTGCTGGCTGAAATCAAAGTCAGCTTGAGGTTAGCTAAAAATACAGCAGACGCGTTCTGCGCCCCTCTGAATGCCAAGTCCCAATAAGCCATTAAAAGTTCTGGAGATTTAAAATCCTTTTTTCCATTGATGTATCACATGAATCACAAATACCCTCAGAYGAGCCGTTTGTGCATCTCCCTCCAGACAGAGCTGACAGGGAAATAAACCAAACGCATGCGAACGTTATTTCAGGGCAGCCTGAGATTGGACRGGGCGAAAGGGAAAAAAAAAAAGTTAAACATAGAAGCATATTTATTTCTGCATATTTTTGTCTGCTTCAGCTTTCTGCTGGCGGYGAGAGACCAAACTTTGGAGGCGCCCGACCCCCGGATTATCCGAGGGAAGACGTGCTCGCCATTTCGGAGTCACCATCTGTGCGGGGAATTGCAGGCAGGGAAGGAGCCTGGCGGAGAGACGGCTGCGTCGGTCCGACCCGGAGAGGGACCGCTCAGACCCTCAATTCCTGAGCATCCTCCAGCCCTCTCGTTGTGTTTATCCCAGCGAGGAGTTTGAGTTTGATAGACTCTATTAGCTTTTCCTGTTTTTTTTTCCCCACCTACCCTGCAGCCCAGCTCCGGGGACCTTCACCCTCCCCGTCAGCCCAGCGGCGGGTCCATTTGCTTTTGTCTCCCGTTAATTGCTTGCTACTTTTCACTGCCCGCTCCTCCCCCTTTTAAAGATAAATTTCGGAGCCGGAGCGGGGTGGAGAACGGCTGGGCCCGCTGTTATTTTTGACATTCGCCCCGGTGACAGCTGGACCTTGCGAGGCTGGGGCCGGCGGCACACAAAGCCTATTAGCTGTGCCCACTCACTTAATGAGGCCTGAAGTCTGGAAGGAAAATTTCCTCCCAGAAGTGTGGCAGGGCCCTTTGTCATTGTAAACAGGCGCTGTTTGCCGAGTGCTGCCTGGCCTTTCTCCTTCCTGCCACCGCCGCCTTTTCTATTTACTCAGGGAACAAAAGCGAGGCCGTGTCGGCGTGCAGCGAAGAAAATGCGCCCGGCTCCTCGGATTCACATGCATGCATGCACGCACACGCGCGCGCCGCCTCTCCTGCCCACCTACCTCGGCCCCGGCGCACACGCGCCCCGGCCGCGCTGCTCCCCGCGGCGCCGGGGGCCCCGAGCAGATCCCCGCGGCRTCCGGCTCTGCCGGGACTCCAGCAAGTCCTGCGCAAAGTCTGGGGTTTTTTCCCCCTATGAATTTCACTAGTTGTTTTTTGAACCTACATCCATTTTTTAGCATTTGCCRTATCCTGCGGCAAGGAGTTTCCCAGCTGTGCAAAACGTCTTGCAAAGCTCTACCTCCTTCTGCCTGCCCCGAACGTGCAGCCTGCCCAGCTCCGTTGCTTTGTAAGCCCCTGCGTGTCCCGCTTCGTGCCCATCTGCAACGGGGGACACTCCTCAGCAGGATAAAACCAGAAGTCTCCATAAAGCGTTTTACAAAGGGAAACACTCTCTGTGTAACTGCTAGCGTAGGGTTATTAAGACTTTTAGCAATGTGCAAGCAAAAGGCAAGGAAAGAGGAAAAAGCCCAGACGGCTTTCCCGACGCCCTGCCTCCTTGCAGACGGTCCTTCTCTGGCCTGAAGGCCTTTGGTCACTTGCCATAGGCCCTGTCACCAAGGAGCAGCAGAGTTATTAGGATAAAAGCTTTGGCGTAAAGGTCTTGATTTAAACAATAGGATGAAATCTCCAAGTCTCGTGATTTGCAAGATAACCTTCAATGTAGGCCAAGTATAAATAAGAGCAGGAATGTCCGCTTAGTCTTTGGCCAGGCTGGGGAAGAGCGGAGAGGCTGGAGYTGTCCCTTCTTTGTAGCATTGATACCGAAGACTAAAGAGCGTTCGAACGTGCTGCTTTGAGCGCGGGAGAGGGCAGGCCGAGGTGCTGCAAACCTCCCGGTCTGCGCTGCGGCAATTTGCTTTTGTGGTTCAGGTGGGCAGAGGCTGACGCGAGAGATATAGACTTAGGAGAATAACTTTGTGCTGTTGCTTTCCCGGGCTGCCCCTGGCTACAAATTCCAGRAGGCTTCAGAAAAGCAGCTCCCAGCCTGAGATTTCGCTTTCTCTCATGGCACCCCTTCCCCTTCTTCTTTTTGTTCCTTCTTCTCTGGGGGTTTGCTTGCTATTTTTTTTTTAAATATTTGCATTTTTCAGTGCTTTCTTCCTGTCGGTAACCAAGGCTGTTTGGTAAAAGCTGGGACTTTCTATAAACGTAAGTCAGGCAAAAAATTACCTTTTTTGTGTGCTTTGCAATTATCACAGCAAAGTGACTCTTCCTTTCATAGACAGTTTTTTATTTTTTAGCAGAAAAACTAAAATTTTACTTCAAGAATGTCGGGTTAATGCCGTTCTTGTTTTCCCTGTGAAGTTAAGCTGGCTTTGTGATTTGTGATTGTAAAATGGTGATTATAAAATTGCTTGCGGGTATGTCCACTTCGGGAAGGCACGAAAGGCATTCACAAGAGAGAAAACTCAGGTTCCAAATTGGTTGTTTAGTAACAAAGGGAGGGAAAAGACCAATCTTTATCCTGTATTTTAAATTTGCCTTTGCCAGTGTTTCTGAAGTGGCTTTTCCCTGTTTGTTCCGTAAATCATAAGGCATAAAACTGACTGTCTCAGGAAATATAGAGCAATCTTTAATCACCAAGACTCTCAGCACACACTGCTTGCTCCTCGAGCTGCTGGTGCTGACGCCAGCCCACCGTCTGTGTCTCGTTCTCCGGAGCTTCTGCTCTGCCTTTGCAGAGGACAAAAGACGATGAATAAAGAAACAGAATAAATAATGTTGATGTGAAGTCACCAAGTACTTCCCTTCACATAGACCGTGGTTGCCCTTTTGGCTCCTTTGACGTTCAGAGGAATCAGGGGAAGGGATTTTCTACTCTCATCTGGCCTTGTCCGAGCCACTCGGACTGCAGCAGCTTTGGTGGGGCTCCTTTTTCACCTCCCAAACTTCTGCTAGCTTGGGCGAACACCACCTGTTTTGAAGCAAACTAGTTTATCTGATGGGGCATCAGGTTTTGAGAGACAATCATGATTCAGAAATCCAAGTCTCCCACTTTAGTGGGTCTCCAGTTGAAGAAAGCATGTGTAGATGTTGATTGCGAGGTAGGAATGTGAAAGCCTGGGTTGTAAGAGTGATGCTGATGCTATAGCACTCCTAATGGGCTACCATGCTTTATCTGCTGCTTGAGCAAGCTTTCCAGGTACTCTGTTTGACAGCTTCCAGCACACGTGAAAGCCTCTCAGTCGCATTTGTCCATAATTCCTTGAAAATTTCCCCAGTCTCGATGGAGAACCTTTCTGTTGCCCAGAGTCACCTTGCCTACGGCCAGTTTGGAGAGCTAGGAGCCTGCCGCATTTGTCTTTTCCCTTTGTGGTTCTGCATAATTATGGGACTGGATTTTGATACGGAGAGCCCTGCAGAAGCCCCCCTTTCCTTTGGTATCAGTTTCTCCCCAGCAAGCTCTGTGCGTAAGGGGATTACGACATGGCAAAGGCGCTGCGCAGACCAGGGAGGAAGTTGTGCTTCCCTTTGATATGAAACAAGGTGGGGGTCAGGAGGTTTCTCCATCGCTGTGGCCTCTTCATCTCAATGTCCCTCTAATATCTGCTAATCGGATTTTCATTTGTAGGCTCCTTTCTAATTCACCGGTGTTCCTACCTCCGACATTAAGTTGGCAAGCTTGCGCCTGTGTAAAAGCTGTAAGTTAGGACTGGGTAAAGAACTCCAGGAGTGCCTGCGAGCTTGGTGTGTGTCAAAGGGATTTGCATTTTGAAGACAGAGCTAATCCCTTTTCTATGGTCCGCACTCATAGGCAGCTGCCCTAGAAGCATTTTGCCTGTCCTCTCCTCCCTTCTCTCTACCGATGGGGATTTCAGAACAAAGAGGGAGGGTTGTTCAGCGGTGGGAGCATTAACCTGGCACTCAGGAGACCTGGGTTCAACTCTCTGCTCTCAAACAGCCTCTCAAGGTGACCCTGGATAAATCTCGGAGACTACATTACACAGGCACAAGAGCAGGCTTACACGTGCTGACACCCAACCCTTGCACTTTCTATCCATAACGCTGGCCTCCAGCCCAGCTCCAGCTTGAGTGCTGATGTCCCCAGCAAGCTGAGAAGAGCCCAGGTCAGGAAAGCTGCTGGGGACCTGGCTGCGACACGTTTTGGTCTGCTCCTGCCTGTGACAGCAATGGCACACAGGTGCCCAGGGAGCCCACGTGCATTGCCCGCTGGAGCGCCAGCCATGGCGTGCAAGGCTCAAGGGGGACAGACCCACCTCTCCTTCAGACGTCTCCTTCGTCCTACATGGGCAAATACTGCTTCCTTTCCTCAACCGGAAAGATACATGCATTAGAGCTCAGATACTCTGAAAACGAGTGAGTGGATAAACATCTTTTACCAAAGCTTTCAGCCAGCTTTTTAAAATTGTAATTACAACTAATTAACATTTCTGGGGCTATATTTTGAGAGCTCTGTGAAAATCTGGGCACTTGTTTCTTCTCCTTTGGTGCTCAGAGCCTTCTAAATAGCTGATATTAAGTGAAGGTTAGATTTCAGGTCATCTCAGCTTAAAGATGGACAAACTGTAAGAGTTGCTCCGAGTCCAGCAGCTGACAGGGGAGATGTTCAGAGAGTCGCTGGATGAGACTGCACTTTTCAAAGCCAACTGCAGCGTGTAGATACTCAGCACTCACTGAAATGAGTAGGAGTGTTAAATCTAAATATTCAGCTGGCTTCGCCTATTGAGTGAACAAGAGTCTTATGAACATCCTCTTTATCACTGACTATTTCATTAGGAATATTAACTTCAAGATCTGGCCTGAAGGTGGGAGAATTGAATACCGAGAAATTCAGCTGGATTTGAGTAGTGATTTCCAGTGCTTCCTTCACAGAGGCAAGGATGGTCTTTCCATAGTATGGGTGATTATTTGCCCCAAACCAACAGCAATTTTAGGCAGTTGTGATGACAGGCTTGGAAGCTGAGGAGGAATTTTTGGGCCATTTCCAGCCGCAGCTGCATGATTCTGCAATTACCCGCAGAGGCATCTGGGAACCAGAGGAGGCCAGGCTCTCTGCTTGCCTCTTGTGGAAGAGGGAAGATTGGCAATACCAATTTCAGGTCCATGAATGCTTCCAGTTTTAGCAAATCAACGTTTTCCAACAACGAGGGGAAAAAATATTTTCCTTCGAAAATCTCCTACCAACTTTACTTTGGATCACACCAGGTCCATCACTAGATCTCTGCAGGTGCTTGCAGGTAGTTGGTCTATGACCTCTCCTCTTGGAGCTGACAAGCTCCGTTCTGCATTTAGTATGCTTAGAAAATCAGCCGGAAATGTCTCGTTATGCTTTTGTCTCTGCCTCCCTCCTGCTGTCGAAGGAATGGGAATACTTGCACCAAAGCAAATAGCCCCATGTCCACGTTGTTCCCAGGAAAACTGCCCAGCGCTGGCAATCTTCAGGGTGACTATTTTTTGTCGCGAGGATGGCTGGACAGCGACGATGCGGCCTGTGCTGCTCAAGCAGGAAGACGGCACGGCACAGCAGTGCCAGGTGGGCTTTTATTGGCCAGGGAAGGAATGCAGACTCCCCCCAAGTGGGGAAGAAAATATATTTGGGTTGCATTTGAAATAAGGCTTGTGCAAAAATTTGCATAATAACATGTAAAAAAATGTGATGCGAAACTAAATATAGTGCAGTGCTATTTTACCAACCTCTGGTTAATCAAAGTTAGCTGCATTATAATGTAACATGCGTTGTCTCACCGCATATCAAATTTCCATTCTCCCAAACCAGTGGCATGTTTCTAAAATGCAGCTCTACAGAGAAGTGTAGCGTGTCTCTGGCAAAACAAAATCCCAGCCGTGTTAAACCTCGCTGTGGAATCATCCCTAAACTTGCCTTCATTTTAATAACAAAGTTTTCATTCTATATTTTAATTCTTGCCAAGTCTTTTGAAACAGACCTGGGTGGAAGGGCTAGCTGCAGAAATACCTGGTTTCCAGTTTTCTGCGGGGAGGGGCGGGGGAAAAAAAGATTTTTCTGTCAAGTCAGGAACAGAGAAATGAAAAATTTTCTTGAATCGCAACCCTGATTCCTTTAGAAAGAAAGAAAGTTTTCAGGGAAACCCTTTCAGCCTGCTCTGCTTAATCAGTAATGTTCTGAGTGTGTCAGAGGCATGTTTAGTCACTCTGTGAGCTCTAGCCTAGACTGCTCCTAAAAGAAAGGAACACCAGTCTTTTCCTTGTTTTTCTTTTTTTCTTTTTTCGAAGTGTGTCCTCTACATCTCAAACTTCCCCACTCTCTTCTTCTGCAGTTGCTGTCATGAGTCATGATCTCTGTCCTGTTTTGAGCTAATCTATAGCTCTACTATGGTCCTGCGCAAAAGCCAAACCACCCCAAAACACAGCCCCGACCCCGGGGCAGAGCCGCTCCCCGCGAAYGGCGCGTACGGCGGAGGGAAGCTTCCCCGCTTTGAGCCGACGGTTTATTAACCACTCTCCCTCCGGTTTTTGTGCCGTGAGGACCGTCGGCGCTTGGCGCGTTCCTGGAAACACCTAATGCTCGGCGTTAAAAGCCCCTGTGGTTTGAACTCCTCCAAGGCTGCTGTTAATAGGTTAATGAGCCCCTCGTCTGGCTGAGTGAGAGCGCCTGGCTTTCTAAGATAGAACTATCCAGCGACGTTAGGAGGTTGGGCCTCTTTATGACCGAACGCCATTCATCCCGAGTACACAAGAGCTCGCAAATTTAATAAGCAGAATCCATTTCAGCCCCGTGGCCTGCCATGGCAACAGGAGAGAGGGGGCTCCAGCCTCCGCGGCTCAGGCATCATTATCTCCAGGGCCATCTGCTCCCGGGAAGYGCAATCCCAAACTCGTTTAAATAGAGCCAGCCTGAAATATGTGACGATTTTTTTCCCCTCCCCGCGCGCGGATACACCTCCACGCGCAAGCCGGGTGAGATGTAATATTCAAAGGGTGAGGAGCGGGTATGAGAGATAAGATTATAGCGATAATGAACTGGGGGAAGGAGAAAGGAGGAGGGAGGAACTTTCCTCCTTTGGCTGCCATTCCCAGAGAAAGCGGAGAGGTTGCAATAAATTATAAATGTATTTTTCAACTCATCTTCTTGGAAGAAATGTTTCGCAAACAATGATTCATCACCCTCCCCAGAACTCGGCCTCGCCGGAACAATTAAGTGGCGAAGAAAACTAACCCGGCTAATTCATTTCCCTGCCTGCTCGCTGACTTACGGTGCACCTTCCTCATCGTAAACAGATCCAATAAATGAGCACGTCCCTGCGCGCGTGTGCCCCCGTACTGACTAGACGAGGATGTTTTCGAAAGCAAACAGGAGGGCGGGAGGGGACAGGGGATGCTCTGCAGCAGCTCAGGCGCTGCCCGGGGGTTCGGGCTGCCGGACCAGGCTGCCAGACGGGGCACCCCGTGATGGCTCGCCGTTAGACGAAGGGCACCGTGGGCAGAGGGAYGCAAACACCAACCTGTGAAGTTGCCGTGTGCCTGAGCTTCTCAGTTAACTCATTTCTACATGGATTTGGTGTGTTTTCTTTGCTGGCCCCCTCTCCTGCTAAGCAGCACGGTGGGAGAGGCACCCGCAGCCCCCCAGCAAGCTGCCTGGAGGGGGGAGAAGTTACTGCAGGAATTTTTGAAAGATGTCATCTCTCATTTGCTGTCTGTCAGAGCTTTCTGACCGCCGCTCGCTGGGTCGCTGGAGTAAATCCGTCACGGGGGTGGCAGATTAGTTTCCTCGGCCGAGGTGGAAGCAGCACCCCTCCCCGAGCATCCCTGTCCCTGCAGAGGCTCAATAAATGCGCCTCGGAGCGCTCGCTCCCGCTATGGTGTTTCCTTGGGCTTCTGCATCCACACACGGGGCGCACAGCGCATAGCCTGAGCGTGTGTGTACATGCGCCGCGGTACGCACCACGCCACGTACGCCATGGGAAGTATSAGCGCCGTTAGCTCTGCGGGCAGGCATGCAACGTGATGTATGRCTTTACCAGCTCCCGCTTCATGCATATGCAGCGCCGGGGTCTCTTTAGCCCGAAGCTCATACCTGCCAAGTTTCCCGGCATCACTCCGTGACATGTGGAGTTCATGTGGATTATACGCAGCAAGGCTGCAGTACGCTGATGAGATCAAATGGAAGTGTAGAAATGCGGCTGGGGGGGAAATGAAATCATATATATTCATTACATTTATTTAGTGATGTTAAGCCTCCCAGTGCCCATAACACCCTGTATATGCAGGCATCCTTCACCTGCAACGGATAGGCAGCCACCTCTGGGAGCGAGTGTGGCAGATGGCCAGGAGCTCGGCGCAGCGCCGTCGAGGAGGGGAGGTGATGGATGCCTGCGAAAGATGTACGTCTTTGCTGGAGCCCCGGGGAGATCTGGAGGAGGCAGAATGGAATTATATATCTTGGAAATTGGAAGTTTTCCACCTTCTACTGCATCTTGGGATATTTAGAAGCTGCTCCTGCAGCTTTTTGCATAAGCAGTACTTGCTTGCGTGAGGAAATCGTGGTTACCAGCGGTGCAACATTGCAGCCAYGCATATGCAAAAGATGACCAAGATGTCCAGTTTCTCCTCCTGTCCCACTGGAGCCTGAAACTGCTTTGGTCACATCCCTTGTTTTGTACAGATACAATCTTTAAGTGTTCACTAACTCAGGTTGTCAAGTCATTGATCAGGAATGCAGACTCAGCAAATCTATGGTTTTAGATGGTGGATGACATATTAACTTATAGAGAAAACCTCTATTGCTTTGAAATCTTTTTCAGATGATTAATTGGAGGATCTACCAAAAATCCATAATAATATTGTTTTTTTCTGTAGCTCTGCTAGAATTGATAAGGTACCAAGTGYTATCAGTGATGAATAGACTTCAAAGTATTTGCAGAAGTATCCTAATCTATTAAATCTGCAAAACAGTTAAGAAATTTCATAAGAACTCTTTCCTTGCAAGTGTCTCAGCTCTTTCTGTTTCTCGACCGGCTAACAATACACCRAGAACTGCATCTTAATAGGCCTTTTAGTTCTTTTCCTTACCAGAGATTTGACCAATAAAAAAACAAACAAAAACCCTAYTGAGACACAAGTTCAGCCTCCATTTTCTTTGTTAGAAGAAAAAGGATTTCTAGACTATTTGGGATCTTAATTTTGGACCTTTCTCTCTCCCCAGGAATTGATATTCATAATAATATGCAGTGTCCTGTTCATATGAAAGGAAAACCAGATGTCTTTGCTGGACAGATTGATGCTACAAACTAAAACTGGATGCTGCAAAATCTCAGCCTGGAGGTCCTTGGCCTCTGTTTCACCAGCCAGCCTAGACTCTTGCCTTAAGTGCATGCATTCAATTATTTAGCAAGGAAAATGGGCTCCTGTAACTAATAAAATATCCGATTCAGCCCCTTAATCCCATTTTAACATCTTTAAACCAGTGCCAACACAGGTGAGACCTCTGGGAGAGGAAAGCTAAATATTGCTCTCTGCCTAGTGGCTTGCTTTCAAATGTACATTTCATTCCATCTCTGTTGCTCAGAATTAATGTTGCAGGGTGAGTGGCAGAGAGCTTTTCTAGGAAAGCATGGCAAACGCCCAGCTCCGGCAGCAGCGAGGCTACCACAGTGCAGATGTGTCATAACACGGGTAATTCATCCTGCATGGCAATGGCCGGACGTGTTTTTGAAACGCTCAGCTGTTAGCAACCTGAGAAAACTAACTCACGGGTCGAAGCAAATCTTTCCTCATTTATTTTCAGGTTTTAAAAGATAAAGCCCAGAAGGTGGGAAGGAAGAGACTGAACAGGGCAGTTTTTCATTCTTCCATAAGCAAATTCTTGGCCGCAATCTCTCCAGCTCCTGGTCCTGTGGCCTAACGTAAGTAGACAGCGCAGACCAAAATCTTTCCTGTGTAATTGTCTGCTTCACTGGACTGACACCAGGAATGAATTTAGCTCACCCTCGGCTCAGCTGGAAATGGGGTGGCTTCCTAGGAGCCTGTTCCGGTGCATCACCCATCACTGATTGATCACCTTCTCTGCAGACCCTGACAGGAGGTATGAAATTATCATTAAAGATGTCCCTCAGAAATGCTCTAAGCCGTTTTCTGATCAGATTTACACCCTACTGGGAGGAGTGGGGCAACTGGCATCTCCCTTCACATCCCTGTGGCCAATCCTGAAGCTGATGGAGCTGACTGGGGCTGAARGGGTTGCACGGAGGAAAGCCCGCTGTGAGAACAAGGCCCAGGCAGGCCCTGGGAGATTGCACGTACCCTTATTTCAGCTATAGTCTGAGACAACTCAGCTCTCGATTTTGATCACATTAGTGAGAGTCAAAAAAAAAAAGAAAAAGGAAATTAGGCATTTTTGGACAAATAATAATGGGTGAATTGCTTGTGGTGGGGAAGTGTTGGGTTAAAAGTCTAGGGAAATTTGGGACAGGCTATCATTATAAATGTACCTAACATAGTTCCCGGCATCTATTTCTCACGCAGCCTCRTTTTCTTGCATATTTTCTATTTTTATTTTCTTTAATGGGTTTCGGCAGTGATATTTTTAAGACTGCTTTTCTCTTTGCTCTGTGTGTAGCAGCTGCCATTGCCATGATGTCAGCCTTGTTGCCATGGTTTATATGCAGGGTTTGTGCCAGAATTTTGTTGGTCAACAAGCCACCGCTGTTGGACAGCATGTTTCCATAGATATCCATGGAGAGGGGCATCTTCAGGTGAAACGATGCTGAATCTCCATTTTGAGGACTCAGTCTGAGCACACTTTCAGGTCTGTATTCTTTTCTGTGGCTCTTTACCTCCCTAACAGCTGAGCCCTCTCCAAATTCGCCTGAAAAGCAAGCACTGTGATTTTTAACACAGCTCCAGTAGAGCAGCTCGTTTGTGCTAATCAAAAGGGAGTGATCAGATTGAAAACATACCCCTTTAATTCATGGACTTCAAAACTAAATTTCTTCAGATGCAGGTGCCTTGGGAACATCCGTTTTTAACTTATTTGAAGTAGTGAATTCCCCTTACCAGACTTAATTAGGGACAGGTATTAAAACAAATCAAGGAGGAAAATCTAGAAAGAGAAGTGCTTTTATTAGAAAGGAACTATATTTGTTTTTTTTTGTTTTTTTTTAATTAATGCCAGAACAGCTGTCCTTAAGCTGTTTCTCTCTTATGAGCAGATTATCTGAACAAAGGGTAAGTGGCCTTGCAAAACAAGGTGCAACTCTGTTCAGGACTTCTGGTCCCTGTCCATGCTGGTATCTTCAGAAACCACAGTGCTTTTCTCTGGTCTTCGCTTGGATTGCAGCATATTTCTGTTTTCTTACAATATAAAGCCATCTCAGTTTGTTTCTAAGTGAATTGCTTTTTTTGTTCATGTTGCATATTCCCTAAACAGTCGTATTAGTGGTGACAGCATGTCATTTTGATGGTGTTATGACAGTATGACGCCAAACTAGTATTAACATAGCATTTCTTTTTAAATCTTGTCTGAAAACATATTGTTCTCCCTTGCCAGCGCTCTTCTGTTTCTCTCACCCTTTACCATGGTTCTGGGTTGTTGTCTTTTTTAATTTAACTCTGTTGTTGCAAGCCATTTGATATGCAGCATATATGAAGGCATTTTGCTGATGATTCCTTTGGGGGCTTTCCCTCGCAGACCTAGAAGGTCAGTTCTCACAATGTGATTTCTGCTAAGAAATCAGCATTTTCAGCTCTCACAGCGTCTGAAATGCTGCATTTTTCTTCATGGCTGAAAGCAGGCCAGAACAGCAATGACACAGATCCGAGGATGGTCTGGATTTGAAAAGGCTGACGATCTAGTGGCAACCACTACCRGAGAAAATAGGGAGTACCCAATGAGTGACATTAAAAGTGAACTCCATAGCTCAATTTTGGAGAAAAGAGAGTGCCTGTCTGTGGCACCCACCTCTAGCTAAGTGACACTGAAGGCATTTGTCAGCCCTGCAGGCTGGTGAGGTGGGAAAGTGCTTTTACTGCCTTTTAGAGGTGGTGAAACTGAGGCAGAGAAGAGTGAACCCATTTGCCCAGTCATCCAGATGCCTCTGCTGGAGGAATGTCTCCAGCCCGCGTTTTCCTGCCTAACACACCGTCTTCGTCTTGTGCCTGACCTGACCCAGGTTATGGAGCTTAGATTTACAAAGTTTAGATTTCAAGGTTCAGATCACTAGCACTGAATTATTTATATTTCTTCTGCAATCTCAATTGAAAGTTGGACTCTTATGTCCCTGAAAATGGTGAAGTTAGTCTTAAATTCAGAAAGTTTGTGAAGAGGGAAGAGCTGTAACTTGGGAGGTGAGGAGCTCTCTGTGTACAAGCGGGGGATGAGCAGACACTCTCACTGGTTTGAATGTGCTGCTTTTCTCATGTGAGGTCTGCAGGAAGCTCGCTCCGAGGTTAAGCTAGTTTGGCCTAGAAATCAAAACTGTTTGCTAAATAACAGACATTTTTGTAGAAGGAAGGTGAGATAAACCTTTGTTCCTGAGGAGCAGATTTTTATGTTTAACGTGAGCAATAGGAGAGCAGAAGTGATTTCCAGTCCCTGTGACATGAACACAGAGAGAYGTACGCTCCTGCATAAAAGTTTGCATCAGAGGGAGGCCAAATTACCAAAGAGGAGCTGCAGTCACTGAAATGACATGGAGAAAAATCCGAATGGCCTTTCCTGAAATGTCACTACTTGAGGCAGAAGCCTGGCTGGCAGGCATCAGCTGGCCCAGGACGCCTTTGCAGGAAGTGCCTTTTCCTTGACAGTSAAGAGGACTAGGATAAGGTGAGACCCCAACCTGCAGCTCTGTACTGGGAGGCTGCCAGCAAACCCCAAGGGCCGGACACCTTGCTTGCCGGCAGCCTGCACTGMGCAAAAACTGGCAGCTGGCAATGGGACAGGTGTCTTTGCCTGCCCACCTCTCAGAAAGGTGGAAAATATGCTCTGGCTCAGATGAGCTTAGGGTACAGCTGGCTGCGGGGATTTCCTAGCCCTTGACCCGTTTGTGAAGGAGGGAAGATGGGAAGGGGTCCTGTGACACGATGCACAGTAAAGTTTCCTGCAGTGCTGCCTGACAGCCCAGGGCTGACCAGGGTCCCTGGGCTCGTGGCCTGAACATCTGCATCCCACAGGTCTTCCTGCTCCCCTTGCCGCAGCCCCTTCCGCACAGCAAACCTTTGCTCAGGTTTTGTTTGTGCCTGTTTGCTTTCCCACCCCTCCCTCTGCTCCCTGACCTGACAAGCGCTCCTTTTAGCAGAGTATTAATTATCATCTCAGTGCTGGGACTAGTAATTATCCCTCCCTAGTGCTTTATGGGCTTCCAGCATGGCTCACAATGAGGACCGGGTGAAACTGCTCAGCTGGCAATGGGTTCGTTTTTGTTTTTCTCAGAGCTGTGGTAATTGTCCTGTGCCAGAGAGAATGGAATGAGGGGAAAAAGAAGGAAAAGGAGAAAATTGTTTTTTGGTGTACCTTAGCGACTTGGAGAACTCACCTTGTAACCTTTAACCAATGTGTTTTCTTCCCACCAGGCCCGCAGACCTTCGTGGGGGTAGCTGAACCRGGCTTGGACCAGCAGGTAATCAATAGTTTTGCTCTACTCTGAACTGCGCTGATAGGTAGAGATGGAGGTTGGATTGCAAAGGCCACCTAATAGACCTCCCTATGTCTGTTGACCACCGTTTCCTGCCGCCTGAACCCTGCTGAGGATGCAGGTGTGGCGTGGACAACAGCAAGGTAGGAAAATGTCTCGAGGCTCAGGAGCCCACCTGCTCCCTCCTTACCTCGGCTGAGTAAATGGGGCCAAAACCACAAAGCCTGCCAGCCAGTCCACACTGATGGCTTTGATGGCAGGACTTGGGCCAGAGCTTATGAGGGAGAAGAATGGAAGTAACCTGAGGATGCCCGTTAGACATGGAGAAGCCCGTGAGGGCTGAGAGGATGGTGAGGATGATGATGACGTTTGTCAGTGGTAAGAAATTCCCCTGTAGCAAGATGCATGAGACAAATCCCAACCAGGAAGCTGCAGGGGGGCTGTAGGGAGAAGATTTCAAGGCTGTGGGTACACCTGCCCATTCCTCTGTGTGCACGTGCGTAGGACAACTGCAGAAGGCYGTTGCTCTTTCAGCGGGGATCGTTAACATTTCCTCGCGGCTCTCGGCGGGGGCTGCCCAGGCACGAGCCCTGGCAGGGCAGCATCCATTCACTTGATTGATTATCTCACTGATATTTGCTACCACRTTATTTCCCCAGTTTGCAGGGTCTGTCCAAAGCAATTTGTACTCATTTAGTGCGCTGAATTTCGCCGAGCACTTTAAATGAAATCCTCTGCGTCTGCGCTGGGCTCTGCCCCCTCGCGCTCGGCAGCCGGCAGGTCCCATCAAGGGTCGTACTAAAACCTCGCTGTCCTCATGAGCTGCTCGCCACCGTTCCGCCAGGGACTCGCCAATGTGACCGGTTTGGGTGGCGCGTTTGCTGCCTTCTGCTCCCGTTTCCTCCCGTCCAAACCCAGCGAGGAGGCAGAGCGTGCGTGAGCCCAGCGTGGTGCGAGCCTGAGAGTCCGTGGAGCCCATCCAAGGCAGAGCGCTACCGCCGCTGCCAGAAACGCAACAGCTTTCTCTCGTGAATAGGGGGGAAAAAAAAAAAAAAACCACTCTCTGGCCAAAACTGTGAATTTTTCTTCTGCAAAATGACAACATTCTGCTAGTGAAAATTGCCTTTCATTACAGCAGGAAGGGAAAAGGGAGATAAAAATGAAATAAGCTTTCCTTTTCTTCCCTTTATGTCCTTTTCTCAAACCTGTAAGGATTTTTTCTTTTTTTGTTTTTTTCCAGTTTCCTCCAGCAGTGAGAAGTTTTATTATAATTTTTTTTTGTATTTGACTAAGAATTTAGGGATCTCAAGCAAATGACAGCCCCAGTGTGTCGAGCACTGCTGACAGAAGTAGTAAGAGATAGGGTCTGCTCTGAGCACCTTGTACTTTAGAGAGACCATGGCCACCAGCAAAAATTGGTGGCAGAAGTAGGAATGATATCCACATCTCCTGCCTCCTAGAGCCTTGTGGAAAAACTGTCCACCTGTTTTTTTTTCCATTATCAAGGAGTAAATTCGGCAACTGTGACGCTTAAGTCCTGACCTGGAAACCAGCATCCTCCCCTCCCTGTTGCTGTGCCCCTGAGCCCACAGTTGTGGCAAACTGCACATGGGAGAAGAGAGGCCGTGTGCCTGTGCACCGACCCGCGTGCCGGCTGTCACCGGAAATTCCCACCTGCAGCATCTTAGCAGCTCTGGCTCCGAGGTCAAACTCTGCAGCCTTCCCCTCTGCCAGTGTGGAATGCAGGAAGTGCTGGACTTTGGTAGGCCAGTGTGGGAGAAACCCTTGGAGAAAGCTTGGACCATGGAGATACACTGGGTAAGTCAGTCCCCGAGTTCAGGCTGGGAAGCCTTCCCCTGTGGAATTACACAGGGCTCATTTGCCAGTCCCTAACGGGAACAGGCATAAATCTGCTCACCAAGGKGGTGATCAGCTCTGCAAATATAGCTGTCCTGAGAAACTTATCCCTCACACATAAACGTTGTCTTTCTGTCTTTGCAGCAAGTGAACTTTGAGCATCTGCTCTGCTAGAGCTGAGCCAGTTGGGTTTTTTTGGACTCTGGACTAAGGAAAATGACATTTAGCTCTTAGCTCTGCTGTTGACTCTCCATGTAACCTTGGTCAAATCACTTAGCACTTTGAARACAGCAGAGAAAGACTCAGAGCAGCTGCTCCTGGGGCAGCAAGCCCCAGGTCTCCACGCGCACAGGGCCACAATACCCAGGTGAGCTGCTGGTCATGGCGATGCAGCTTCAGCTTCCTCCGGCGGCTGGCTGGGGCAGCCCTGGGGGACAGGCACTCGGCACTGACTGTCGCGTTCTTGGCTGCTCCATCTCTGGCTCAGGGAAGGCAGTCCAATATGGTCCCAAATCACCATGTGCCTCAATTTCCCTGTCTGTTAAATGAGGGTAATCATTACTTTCAGTTATAGGTTGTCAGCATTGCCTCTTTAGGGTGCTTCTGTGCAGAACCAAATAAAAAGGGGCCTCTCTCTGCAGGTAAGTAACACCCTGGGAGCTGAACAGCTCTCCTGGCTCTTGCATCCCCTCATCCGCAGTGACTCCACTTATTCTGGGCACGTGCAAGTCCCTCACGCGCATCGCCGTGGGGTGGTGTACTGGCTCAGGAAACCACGTTCATCCTCCATCTCATCTGAAGGCAGATTGCTCACGGGCGTAGGAAATCTCCTGGAGAGTGAACCTTGTCAGCAAAAATGCAAATATTTGGAGACAAAGTGTTCATTACAGCACAACTTGATTTCAGGGTCAACCCTTTTTGCAGCAAATTGTTAGCCAGCTAAAATGTTTATTGTCACCACACTCTGGCAGTTTTGACAGTACCTATCAAGTTGAGCTTGACAATATCTGCATACTGCTTCTCCATCTTTTTTCTTGCGAAAGTGATGAGAGAGGTGGAGGAGTAAGTGCTTTAAGACAGAAGCAAACAGTCAACAGATAATTGGAAATACCTCCTCCTTTGTGAAAAAGCCAGGGCTGTCGTGGACTGGGGGGAGTGTTTACAACGAGGAAGGTATAATACAGTCTGTTGGTAATACGGTGATGGGGTATGCAGTGAAACATCTTGGGGATRTATTTTTTTTTCAGATGCAAAAATGCACACATGGACCAATAAACTACCCCCCCCCCCCCGGCACTGCGTCAGCAGAAATCAAAGACAACAAAGGGATAGTATTTCTTTTGGTCCTTTTCCATGTGAGCCACGTGGCTTCTCAGGACCCATGGCAGGAAACGATTTAGATACCACTGGAGTTTCTGTGATTTTTCTCCTTTCCTTTTTCTGTTCCYTCTTCAGCTCCAGGGTTGAATTCTGCTCTCCTTAATGCCTGCCCAGGACTAAGGCCAGTAGCATCTGCTAAGAGGAGGTGTGATCACATCATTGGTGAGCCCGTAGCCCAAACTAATAAGCTCCAGTGTCTTCGCACTGTTCTCCAAGATCAGAGGAWAGAGGAAGCCAGGACCAGCTCTGCTTCACTGGTAAAGGACAGTAAAGGCATTTGGGGGAAAATGAGAACCAGTGTGAAGCGACTGATGAAAACAGCAAGAGGGGATGGAAAAGGCAGCAGCAGCCTTTTTATAACACTTTGGGGCTCYCTCTGCTAGGCAAAAGACAGGAGCTTCCACCTCAAGGATGGACCGGCTTTACTCTGCTTTCCTCTCCCCCACATCTTCACCTTTTCCCCCAGCTAATGTGTGAGGAAGGTAAGCCGTTCTGGAGCCACCGTGAATTGGTTTTGTTTCCTTGCTTGCCAGTGCTGAATGAGGGCTGTTTCATCTCAACAGGCTTCTCCCAACACACCTTAATTTGAGATCTCCTGCATGCATGAAGCAATGGAGTTAAGTGACCTTGCTGAATCTCTGGCCACTGCAACTGCAGGAGAACAGGGAAGGAAAAGAAGAGAGGGGAGGAGGAAGAGGCGCTTTGCTGTCTCCCATTAAAGCCCCAAGAGGCTGAAGATGAGAGAACGAAAGTTTCAAATTGCCAGAATGTAATTCTGAAAGTCATTTTCCAAGCACAGAGCTCTCCACAATGTCACCTCTCATCTTCCGAGGTGGGGATTGAAGAAACAATAAAGCGCAGAATATTCTGCAAAGACAGAGCTGCTAATTCAAAGACAGAAGAGTTTCCATTCCCTAAACAGGCTGTCTCACACCCCCTTCTTCCGAGAGATCTGCGCAGCTGAGATGTAAATGTACTGGGGGCTCAGTTCCAGCTCCTTAGTCATTTCTAACATGGGAGAGTGATCTAGCCGAACTGAGCATGGCTTTTTCAGATTCTGCTAAGAGAAAAGAAGCCCACCTATTTAACAGTTACACTTTTAATTTGACATAAACTCCTGATGGATGCACGGAAAAAAAGGTGCACTTAGACACTTACCCCCCCCCCCAAAACCGCAGCAAAGCTGTTCCTCCCCTCCCCCTGCTTCCAGCCCTCCCTCTTCAAAGAAAACTGAATTAAGGAGTTAGTTAGATGCTTTCAACAAAGGCTTCAACCCAAGATCTTGCACCAAAGAGTGAATTAGCCTCTTGTTCTACATTCTTTGCTGACCTTTATTCCAACTGCATTCCCCCTTATATTTATAAAATAAAAAATAACCCAAATGCACAGACATGCCCTGCTGAGATAAATTGCATTCAACCCCCTTTCAGTTAATATCAGCTTTGTCCAGAGCTCCTTATTACTGTTGCCACCTGTCTCTCCAAGTGCAGGCGTTTCCCCTTTCCATTTCCCAAATTACTCAAGCTGAGGCTTGGGTGGGCCTGCCCTCCCTCTGCGAACACTCTTATTTACCCGCCCAGGTCAGGATGTAGAGTTTTCATACTGAGAACTGGGCTATTTACCAGGAAATCCCTCCTCTCTTCCTACTTTCAGGAATGGCACTTTCCCCAGAGCTGACCCGCAGAAGGAATTGGCCCTGTTTTTATCATGGGTGATGAGCTGGGTGCAGCAGGTCACCCAACCTACAGAAAGCACTTTGCCCTCCAGACCAACCAGGTAACAAAGTTCACTGCTATCATACATATTAAACACAATCCTGGTTAATTTTTATTAATATTATTGTTATTTCCTGGTAACTCAGTTCCCTGCTTTTCCATCTGGGAGGCCAGTGAAAGTGTTCCTCGCTGGCCTATAGCCAGTTTTCTCCAGCTGGGATCAGTTCAGTCCAATGTTGCCATCTGTCCTTTGAGACAGAGGGCCGTCCTTTTCCATTTCAGGTCTCTCCCAGAGGCAATTCCCCTTTCTGTTGCCCCATGCACCCTGGGCTTGACCAAAGCATACAGCGAGTGGTGTGTGCCCATCATGGGACTGATGCATTTCCAAACAGTCCCAGGCTTGCAAGGGGTCCAGCATCCCAACCGCAGGGCTGCCACGGTGCCCTCCAGCCGATGGGCTGCCTGCAGGGCACGGCTGCAGGCACGGCCCCCTGCCCAGCCCCGGGGTGAGCTGGGGGGGGGGGGGAACAGTCCCTCTGCAACCAGAGACGGTGTCTCTCAGGATTTCCCTGACACAGAGGAGGTGGATGGGGCTCCCTGGGGATGCTCGGGCTGATGGGGGGGGGGGGGTTACATACCCCTACCCATCCGCCAGGACGTGCGTGTCGTCGCCTCGGCTCGCTACTAATCCAAGCCATAAGCGGGCCCCTGAGGTGTCCCCTTCCCCAGCCGCCCGGGCGCTTCCCCCCTTTGCCCCCTGCCCCGCCGCGGGCGGGGGCAGCGCGGCTGCGGCGGGGGGGGCCGGAGCCATTGTGCGGGGCCTCGGCAGCGCGGCGCTGCGCCCGCCCCCGCGGATTGGCCGCCGAGTGCGCCGCAGTGATTTTGCGGCGAGGTCCCATTGGCCGCCGCGACGCATAAGTTTTTGCTCCGGACGGCAACTTTTCCCAGGGATGGAGTGAGCCCGGCCCGGCTGCCCGCTCCCTCCCCGCGCCTCCCGGGAGCGCCGGCCGCGGCCCTGGGACCGCCGCTCTCCTCGTTCGCAGCCGGAGCAAGGCAGGCACCGCTCGCCGGCAAGGATGAAGCTCTGCGGGACTTTCCTCGGTTCGTAACCGCTCGCTGGGGGATGGGATGGGATGGGGGGGAGGTTGCTGGGTCCCCCTCCTCCAGCCCCCTCCCGTTCCTCCTCGAAGGAGCTAACTCTCCCCAAGCCACGCCTTGACAAAGGGGCTCGGTTGCGGGGGGGGGGGGGGATCGCGGACCCACAAATTACCCCGTTACCCCTGTTGTGGGGCTGTTTCTCCCCTATTTGCACGGTGGGAAGCGGTTCCCCGCGTGTGTTTCTGAGCGCAGGTTTCTCGTGCTTACATTTAGCAAGTGAATTTCTAGCGTCTCTCACTTGTTTTGCTCTTGGCTCAGCTGCGTGCGGAAGAGTGCGGGTCCCCGGTACTGCTGCTCCGAGGCTTCGACGGGGCTTTGTCACTGCTGCCGCTGTTTACAGCTAATTACAAAGGACCGGGGGTGGGGCAGGGGGAGGAATGAGGAGAAAATCCTGTTTTCTGGTGTTTCTGGTCACAATTTTGTTCGGGCTTTTTTGCTCTTGTGCATTGCCGAATAATTGGGAGAGGGGAACCAAATATAAAGTTGGTTCGTGCCTATTAAGCCGGGTGTGTTCCAGTGCCTGGATTAAGCGAGGCACAAAGGGAAGGTTTGAGATAACACAAGGTGCCTGTTGCAGAAGATTGTGATTGCTCCAAATGTTGCGCTCTGGTGGAAAAAAAGAGCTCTAGATTTGGGCTAGACAAAGACATTGCCCCTTCGGGAAGGAACCGCCCAAATCAGTGAGAAGGGGTGCGCCGGATAGCGAGCAAAGGGTTATTAAAAGTTTTTGTGCCTGTGCATGTTGTTCCATCTGCCAGGGGCCTGTAGTGGGCAGGTTTCTTCGCAACCCTTCAGCTGTTCCATATACAATATTAATGCTGGCCATTTCTATTCGGCATACAACAGCACTAATTGTAGTCTGAGGCATTAAGGCAGCCAGCCCATCTGCATAGAAGCTTTCAGAAAGAAACAAGGAAAAATCTTTCACCCCCAGCTGGTAACCGGAGAAGTTGGTGCCAATTACAAATGCATAAAGTTTGAGATCTAAATTACTTTGAAAGAATCTCGAAGAAGCAAATAAAATACAGCTTAGCATTTTTATGTCTGTATTTACACAAGTAATGGCCGTTTTATTTTAAATAATCTTAAACTCGGAACGTTTAAAATAATGTGAAAACATAAACGTAGGAATTTTTTTTTTAACCCCACTGCACTGGTGGGGAGGAGCATAAAGAGAATCCACTTTTTAAAAGTCTTTTTGGCATCCATTTCTACAGGCTACACAGTCAGTGACCTTCAAAATACCCGTTGCAACCTGCACACTCCAAAGACCTAAACATTCAAATATTTTTCTATGTTGTATTGTTGCCTTTAGGGAAGTAGCGGCTCTTTCAGACCTGGGAGCATGCAATAATTATCTCCTCCCTGAAAACGGCTGCAAAGTGACTCTAAGAGCTACTCTAAGAGAAGAAGGGGGGGAAAAAAAGTGCGCAGAAAATCCCCCGAAGGGCGGTGTTAACCCCTGGCCTGCCGGGGCCGGCGCGGCGCGGCGCGGTGCGAGCGGCGGCCGGAGCTGTCCGCCCCGGTGGTGCTGACCCCGCCGGCCGCGCGGGGCTCCGCGCTCTGCCTCCCTCTCGGAAACCGAGCGTTTTGCCTGTATCCGCCTCTCTAGGCTTCTTCCCCGAAGGTGCTTGAGTGGTTGCTGGCGTGGGGGTTTTCAGGGGGTAGGGAGGGAGCTTGTGGCTGTGAGAGAGAGAGAGAGATGCCTGCTCGCTTCCAAACTTGGTGTTAAGTAGAAACTCCGAGGGAGATGCCGTTTGTTTCACTGTTTTGGGAGGCTTTGAGGGGAGGAGGAGGAGGTGAAATCTGGCGAGTTTGGAAACAAAGGAAAGCCAGGCACCCTCTTCCTACCCTGAACTTGGTATCAAAGCTGTCAGCTTGATATGCCTCAGGGGCTCCTAGGCGCATCGTGTGTTAATAAATACAACAATAAAAACAGTCTGTGCTAATACTTAGATATGAGCATGTTTCTGTGTGCATATACCTATATATGCAGTGTGTGTACACATATGTATGTGGAAATACAAGCAAGTAAACACGCTTCCCTCCTGCTTTCCATCCTATCCACTGTGCTTTTGTTTCTCAAGTTTTAGTATTACATATCTAAATGAAATAGCAGTGGAGAGCACCAAGTAGCATTGTTAGCAGAGAGGAGCTGAACCTCCCGTCCCTCCCTTTGATTCTATCGCGGGTGCAGAACAATGGAGATGCAGTGTAGCACCAGGCCTGCTGCCTGCAGATAAGAGTTTAATAGAATTTCTGAATGCCAGAGGTTTAGGATGTAAAATATCCCCGTCTTCGTGGTGTGTCCAAAGGAGATAGAAAACGGCTTTTCAGGAGTACTCTCCAATGAATGCGTCCTTTATGCTAATGATTTAGGAGCACACTAGGCTTGCAAACCATGGAAATGGGCTTCGTAAGAAACTCCAAAGCAACTTCAACAGTCTAAAATTAGTATTTCTGTCACCCTCCCCAAACGTAACACAAATTGTGAATAAAATCAGCCTCTTTGCAATGGTTTGTGGGTGGGACGGGGTTGCATTTCGCACTTGCTGAAGTCTCTGCTGCCAGGAAGGTATGTGGCTATGTCCTGGTCTTGCTAGTAACATGCCTGGGCTGAAACTTCGATCAGTGTGTGGGGTTTTACCCCTTCCTGCCTGTACATGACGTGATTAGGGTGACTGCCGACTCGGAGAGGGGGGCAGTTTGGGTGCCTGTGACTCTGCTGGGACCAAGGACTGGGCAGCTTCGGGGTGGGCTGGGATGGAATTTCACGAAGGCGAGGGCAGGAGAGCTCATCCCCGGCAGGATTCAACTTTCCCTGCCGGGCATTGTCTCCAGCATCTCTGAAGGCTCCTGGGGTTTCAGCCCGTTTGTGAGCTCACGCATGTTTTCGAAAATCTTCATTAAGACGACAGCAAAGTCTTATTCTTCTCGGTGATGCTGGGGACGGCATGTGGGTGCAGAAAACGTGCTGGACAGAAAGGAGACCATCCTCCTACCCCCCGCAGTTGCAACACGCCTGTGTTTTCCCCACCATTTCCGAAAAGTTGCAATCAAAGTGCTAATGCGCCCGTCTGGCGGGGGAGACGCGCTAATGCCGCGCGGTGCCGGGGGGCTCTTCCCCAGAGCCTTCCTCCAGCTCGGCGAGGGCTTCCTCTTTCCACGGTGGCCAGATTTCCTTGCAAACGCTTCTGTTTCGTGGAGAGATGGTGCTAGCTCCCGGAAAGTACAGTTCTTTCCGGGAGGAAAAATACGCGTAATGGAAGAACATGCACTTTTTTTCCACTTAGAAACACTCCTCAAACTATTTTAGTCATCGTGTTCTTTAAAGACTTATCCCCTTTCCCATGACAAAGCCAAAAATGTAACCATCTGAGACGTGATCCATCCCTCCTGGGGTGAGGCGATGTCTGCTGGGAATATGTTGTGTCATTTATTTTTAAGGGGAGAAAAAAAATATTTATACACCTTTTAACCACTCGCTTTTGAATATGCATATCAGCTAATATGCAATACTTCCAGGTTCATAGAGGCGATAAATTTCCCAGTCTGTTCTTTATGGTGATAGGTCATCTTCCTAACCACCAATAAATATTGTAAAGTACTTTCGCTGGAGCTGTGCTAACCCAGGGCATCTGTCACTCGCTGCTTGCTGCTATTAGGAATTATTGGGCTGTACCACGCGTTGGGATGCGCGGGGGGGATGGCACGGCGGTKGTAGCACTCGCCGTCCTTTTGTGTTCCTGCCATCAAAGGAGCCCCGAGCCTTGKGCATATTAATTATGAATCAGCTCCGGCAAAATCACTCACCTTCTGCTGGGTCTTGGGGAGGGGGGAGTGCGAGGCGAGAGGGGCTGGCGGGGCTGGGAGAGCCCCAACTCTCCGAGCACTCAAGCCAGCGGCTCCATCTCTCTCTCTCTTTTYGATGCTATACTGTAAATTTATTTCACCTCAGAGAGTAAACAGATATATTGCAACCCCAAGGGTTCATGGGTAGTGTATTTACAAAGGGAAGGCGCAGCAAGCCCCCTCTGTGCCATTTCCATTAATGAGAGCGGTCATTAAGTAAATGAGACATTGCCTTTAGCAGGCTTAAGAGTTCACACACTAAGGAGTATCAGATATTTAATTGAAACCAACAACCCGTCTTACACGCGTGTTACTGGTGTAGGGAAGTGGGCTGCCCTCCAAGAACTCTCCCCCCACAACCTCCCCCATGCAAATTTCATGATTGGTTTCCGTGATGTCATTTTGCAAAGGGGCAGACAATAGCTGTGGGGAAAGGTAAGTCAATATTATGTTCTTTCGCTGACAAAGGCAGATAATGCTGGCTTTTTTCTTTTCTTTTTTTTCTTTTTCTTTTTTTTTCCCCCTCCCTTGGATTGAGACAGAGGGAAAAGGCTTTCGGAGCACACGGTTAATGTAAACAGACGCAGGCTTTTCGCCTTTAGAGCATGAAGGCTGGGTTGTTGTTTTGAAAATTGCACTGGAGAACCGAGGGGATTTTATGATGATCATCATGTTCCTAGGTCCATCTTTGCTCGCTCTCTCTCTCGCTCGCTGCGAGATGCTAGTGGACATGTTATGCTTCTGACTGAAAAGAGGTTGAATAAGACGAGGAAGGAGGAGAGGAGAAGGAGGAGGAAAAAAAAAAAAGGCAAGCACAACATCGCATTCAGCCGGGAAACTTTCTGAATATTTCTGGAAGAGGATGGTTGCTGGGTTTGTGGACCTAGAGCTCGGTGGATGTTGCTCAGGAGGAAAGCGTGCGCGCTGCTAGCGGAAGACGCTCCCGGGAGCCGGGGAAGAGTTTGGTGCCGCCGCCGCCGCCTCCGCGGGCGCGGAGCTCTCGGAGGTGCTGATCCCGCGGCTGCACCCGGCCTCCCCCGCCCCTCCTTCACGCCTCGCGAAAACTACAGGCCAGTATCTCAAGTCGGCAGTTTTCTTACTCTTGAATCTTTAACGAGCTTTGAATTTCCTTGCTGCGAAGTGAAGGTAGTTTTTCTTTCCGTAAATATTTCATAGGCGCGGGTGCCTCGGAAGGGGCACGGCCGCGGCGGGCTTGCGTTTGCACGGTCAAGTCGCTTGCGGTGTTCAAAGGGCCGTGTGTTCGCTTTTTCAACTAGCAGACTTCCCCCCCCCCCCSCCCCCCGTTATTGACTACTTTAGACTTCTCTATTTATAGTAGCGAGGAACAAGGGAAGTGTGCCATGTTTGTGGCTCGCTCTCTACATTGACCGCGACAGAAATCTGCGAGTTGTTAATTTTAGCTAGCTCGGAAGAGGCTTTGCTTGGCTAATCTCTTTATCGATATCGACAAAGTTTTGTTTTGCGGGTAAATCGGGGGGAGGCAAGAGAAGGGGGGTTGATGCTTGAGAAAATGCCTGCGCTGCCGTTGACCCCAGCGAGTTAGGCTGGAGTTTGGGGTGCAGTTTGCCGGCGGGCAGGGGCGATGCTCCCCGGGGCCACAGCCCCGAGGAGGGCGCGGGGCACGGGCCATCGCTGCGCCCCTGCGGAGCGGGTTTTGCGCGGTGCCCGGGCGGGGGGCGCAGGCTGCTCCCCGCTCCCCTGCCTGGCCCCGGCAGGGCGCTTGGGCCGCGTTTTGCGGGACAGCCACGGCCCCGCAAAAGTGCGGGGGCCGGCGGCGAGCGGCACCCGCCGCTCCGCTCTCCCCGGCTACTGTTGAGCCCCCTCTCCCCGAGCAGCCGCTTCATGCAAGCGCAAAAAGCCCGAGCAAAACCCTCGCCATCGCTCTACCGCTACTTTTAGTTATTTTCTTCTTCCCTTTCCCTCTCTCTCGTTGGCTCATCTGCTGTTATTATCAGCCTTTTCCATATGGCCACTTTAATTAATGGCAGACAAAAGGGGGCTGGGGGGGGGGAGGAGGAATCCAGGAATTAGAGTTTATAGTTGGTTTGTCTCTGATGCTGTCATAGAAACCAGAAGCAAAGATGCCGCCTTTCCACTTCTTTGTATGATCCTGTTTATTGTTCCCGAGCGGCGCAGATTGGAGCAGGCGCATGTTGCAAAGCACAAACCATCGCCTGCTGCCCGAGAAATCCGGGCTTGCACGGAGGAACTTGTTTCCTTGAACTCTTTCTCTCATAAAGCTGCCTGCTTCCCCCCTTCCTTCGCCTCTTTCTCCTGCCTCGAGAAGGCCGAGGATAACTTATTTTGGTTTTATTTTTTTGAAAGTTTGTAACGATCCGAGGGAACAAAGGCGAGAAGAGTAGGAAAACTCTAGAAAGTTGGGTTTATGCCTTTGCTAAAAGCGGGCGGGAGGTGCCCCTGGGTCCCGCGGCCGTCCATTAGTAGCTCGTCCGTGTCCCCGGGCGGGGAGGGACCGGAGCGGCTGTCCGGGGCCGCGTTGCGGAGGGGTGAGGGTGCTGGCCCGGGGGTGCGCGGCCGCCGTGGGCCAGGCGACACTGAGCGGGGCAGCAAACGCTCGGGGGTCYCGTCGGGGAAAAGCCCTGCCCGGAGGCGTCTGTCCCGGCAGAGCCCTCCTGTCCCTTGCCAGCACCGCCGAGCAGGGCCCCCGGGAGTCGCAGMCCCTCCGCCTTCCTCGCCGGCGGCGCACGGCAGCCCTCGGGGTGGCAAGGGGGGCAAAAATGCAGGCACATCACCCACCCTCTTAGGAACTTGCAGGCAGGGTCCCCAGGGCCGGGGGACAGTCCGGCTCAGGGGGAGCAGGCGGTGCCCAGGGTGAGTGAGAAAGGTGGCATCGGTGACTTTGGGACGGGTGCTTCTCCCGCTTCGCCAAACCCCTGGGCTGGAAGCGGGGAGAAACCCCCCACGCGAGCCCAGACCTCCCCTTTCCTTCTCCCCTGGACGGTGCTGCTCTCGTATTGTGCAGCCTCGGTGCGCGGCCCCCTTCCCAGACCTCCGCCTCGCTCCCTTTGCCCGCTGGGCTCCTTCTCGTCCCAAAAGACTCCCACGGAGCGGGGGGACCAGCCCGGGAGTCGAGGCGGCGTGTGTCTCCCSTTCCCGCTTTTGTTTTCTGAAGCTGGCTGTGTGGGTTAAGCCTAGCCCCAGGCGAGGGTGTGGGAGAGGCGGGGGGAAACGGGGAGCACAGCGGGCCCAGGTGCCTTCCAGCCGGGGGCTGGGGGGAGTCATTACGCCGGCGAATAGGGCAGCTGGGCCGAGCCTCTCTCGGGTCGGGACTTCAACAAACCAAAGCCGCAACCTGCGGGCCAGGCTGCGCAGGGGCGAGCTGTGCGGGGCCGGGGCTCTGCCAGGGAAAGCGCGGAAGGGGTGGAAAGTGCATCAGCGGCGAGTGCGAGAGGTTTGCAAAAAACCCTCCCAAGTTTAGAGCCCCTCGGCGGCTGCCGGCTTTGGGGCTCCCGAAGCTTAGAGCCAGCCCCGATCGCTTGCAAATTGTCCCTTTCCCGGGTGCGCCGGCTATCCCGGAGCAGGGTATGCAAAACCAAAGTCCTCCGCACGCCGCTGTGCTTCTGAGCCCCCCCTCCCCCCCATCCCAAGAGCCCTGGGGAAGGGGGCAGAAATCACGGCCCCGCACTCCCCCGGCGCCCAGCCCGAGCGCTTCCCCCGGCGGGACCCGGCGCTGCGAGCGGATCGGCCCCGTTTCCTGGCAATCAGATGATGAGGGCAGGGCTGAGTTTGCGAGACGTAGCTCGGCGTCAGAGCAGCTGCCATTTTAGCAGACATTTTTAAAACAAGCCCCCCCCCCCTTTCCCCTGTAAGACTCGGGTTTGAGGTGCCGCTTCCAAACTCGGCTCCTGGGTGGGGATGGGGGTATCCTTGTCTTTTTGATCTTGGCGGGGGAAGGGGGGGGAGCAATACACCCTAAACGAGCTGAATTACACAGCTTCTGGGGTTCAGGAATATAAACTCTCCTCTCTCCCCCAAACCCCAACGCAGTTCCGCGGAACTGCGTTGGGGTTTGGGGGAGGGAGGAGAGTTTATATTCCCGAACCCCCCAAACTGATAGGGAGCTAGGGACCATTTTTCATTGCACCTATCTGGCGAGGGACACATCCTCCTTTTGCATCCTAGAGGGAACTCATTTTTGCAAAGGAGCACTTGCATCTGCCCACTGGAAAGTTTTGGGGGACCCTCTGCCCCTCAGCAGAGCAAGGAGGGGGAAGCGGCGGGTTTACAGTAAAGCCCGGAGCGTGCGGGGGAAATAGCCACGGCTGGGCTGGGCTTCCCAGAAGACATGAAATCAGCCGTGGGAAGGGGAGGGAGAATGGGGGAGGCATCGTGTTACCGCTGGGAAGTCAGACGCGTTGGAGTTTAATGGCAACGTGGGGGTGGGACCCGGTCTCCCCTCCCCTTTGCATGTGTGTGGTAGTTGGTAAATGGGAAGGGCTTGTTTTTATGGCCATAAACTGTGCAGCTCGATTGCTAGACCTCTTCCCCCAACGACAAAGGACATCTTCCTCCATCACTTTGTAGCTGTTCCCCTTTCTCGTACACGGAGCTGAAGGCAGAGGATTCACACAGCAAACTTAGGGAGCTGGGAATACTCCCCCCCCCCCTTGCATTCCTTTTCTCCCCTGTGAAATCCCTTCTGCAGTTATTTGTTGTGCAAATGCTGTTTACCCTCTGGCTGTGTAGACAAGGATGCTGAGCCCCAGGAGGGTGGCTAAGGCGGGCCTCAGGCCCCAGGTTTATTTGCGTTGGTGAGAGGTAGACCTATAGCTGCTGTCTGAAAGGGGCTGGGGGTAATTCCTGCCCGTCCTCACAGTTCCCAGGTATTTGTAGAGATCTGACAGGGCAGAAGCCCCTGTCGGGAAAGCTCCCCTTTCCCAGCCTGCTGTTGCACCTTCCTYGTGGGTTTTGGTGGGTTCTGCAAAGAACAACTCCATCACGTACGCAAGGATGCTGGTGTCCCTTGGACACGTGATGTAGAGTCCCCCAGTGCATGTTGGCCTCTCTTTAAAGCTGGCTTGTGTGAAACATCGTATCTTAAAATACTCTGCATCAATTTGGAGGCTGTTTACCTTTGCAAAGTAGAAACTTGAGCTGCCATCTAGTCTTTAAAAAGGGAGATCATGGTGTGAATAAAGCAGCGTGGTGATAAGCACATGTGGAGATAAGTTCCTGGGGTGGGAGAAAACCCCCCAAACCACCTTGTTCCTAGATTAAATGAGTTTATATGGGCTTTCTGCTCACAGACTCTGGGAGCCAGGTCATCAATAATACCAAAAAGCCAGGGCCATGGCATCCCTTCTATTTTTTTTCAGATGTGGAAAGAAAACCTATCACACTTTCTCCTCTCCCCCCATCCCCCACCCGATTATTTTTGTCAAGGAGAAAAGTGCTTAGTGCACATATATTTGGGGAAACTTCACCCCTTGGTAGGTGAGCCCATGGAAGTGGGTCTGCTTGTAACTGGTCGTAGTCCGGATTTCTGAAAGCACCATTTGTCCTTGTAGACCTCTGAGTTTGCTGCACTGTGACTTGTCCCTTTGGGACAGGCCTGAGACATAGCAGATGAAGAGGAGCTTTCTAGAGTATCCTCCCCTTCCAGTTTTCTCCAGCTTTCCAAGCACGTGACAGCAGCAGCGCCTCAGGATGTCACGTGGAGATGGGGATCTGTGAAGTTCTCAAGTAGCTGCTTTGCCACAGCATCTTGGGCTGGAGGAAGGTTGTTTTTGGCCCGTGAAAACCTGTGGATGGTTAACATCTGTTGAATCCCAAAATTACCTGGGTGGGCTGACTTCTTGGAAACTTGAAGGATTTTGCATTTTCTGTAGATTCTTATAGCAGGCACGAGTTGGAGTTTTCAGGAAATGCGGCTACATATGTAACACAAAACTAGCAGTTTTCTATCATTGGTGCTAATAACACCTACAATACTGCTGTGGGACCTTGCTGCTGTTTCACAGTTGGGGATGCGGGGACAGAGAAGTCTTCTGGGCCGGAAGGGTTTGGACTAATAGGACCTTAGTGTGAAATCTAGTCCCTTTAAGCAGGAGGACCTGGAGTTTGCCCTTTTGGGGACTGTATTTCAGATATTACTGGTTGTTTTTTAGAGAAAAGCCTCTGTGTATGAGAGTCGGGAGCCTTTGGGGAGGAAATGCCTCTCTGAAACTGGCCTGGATACCTGCTTCTCCGCTGATCCGTTTAGAGCATCCTGGTGTATTGGTTGCAATCCACGCTTCCATACGTGACTCAGATGCCCTGTGCGTTTTGTACCAGCACGTAAATGAAGTTAGCTGCAAAGGCTCGTCCAGGAAAGGGCCTGGAAGGAGATCTGGTCTGGTACGAAAGGATGTCAGGAAAGCAAACGGCGAATTGCCAGGCGCGGTTTTGTTGAGGAAAGGTGCAGCTGAAGAGGCTGAGATCACCTCATCGGAACGGCTGGACGCCTTCCAGCAAGTGCCAGGATTTTACAACAGAACAGTGAAGTGACACATCTCTGTAATACTCCACTTTGCAGTTTGGTTTAGTTTTWAAAAAAAAGATTTTAAAAGATATAATTTTCACCTGAATTAAAATACTTTTGATCTTTGCCTTTCATTTGAACTTTTTGCTTCAGAGAGAATAGATTAATAAACACTTTCAAATGGAAAAGCATAGTTTGAAAAGGTCCCCCTTTTATCTTTAACAGAAAGCTTTAATACTAACCTGGGTATGGGCTCTGTCCCTCATTGCCTTTTGTGTTGCCTTTTTATCTTAACAACAATAAATTTGGTTTTATTGTGATCACACCGGCCTTTACTGGTCACTTTATTCTTTCTTTTTTATTATTTTATTTTGAAGTCARCACAATAAAAAAAATGCAATGTTATTTTAATCAGACCAAATGAAAGAGCAAATCAGAGCGAGAATTTTAATCTGCCCCAAGCAAAACTGCCTTGTACATCTGTCATGTTGGGATTAGTGGAACTCTTTAAAGAAGCTGAAGACTTTTTAAACAAAGTATTAAACATTTGTGACCTGATTTCCATTCTTCCAATATTCTCATTAATAAGAGTGCAGGCTGAAAGACATCTGTTAGGTCCTGTTTGTTTTAAGAATATTACAGAATAAAAAGAATATTATGCAGCAGGGGCGGGGAGGAGGGAAGGAGAAAACCTAAATGTAACATTTAGAGCCAAATCTCTAAGCTGCACTTTTCCGAAGTGATTCCATGTGCCCTAAATGGGGCAGGGAGGGAATGCAATATTAGTAAAGTCTGTCAAGCAGGACGCTCAAAACCTTTAGTACCGCTCGGGCAATTTGGCATGAACTCTTGAGGGGAAACTTCCCGGCAGGCCGTGAGCTTTGCCTGGCTGAAGGGTGCATGCCGGGGGCTTCATCCCAAATTTGCCTCAGCATCTGCGTGCTGCCGTGGTGCTGGAGGGAAGTGCGGTTGTGAGCCCCAAACGGAGCGGGAGCAGCGYGGAAAACTCCCCAAGGGGCGAGCGAGGACTCGCTCTAAAGCTTGCAACCTCTGCACGCCGCGTTTGCGGGTTGTTTGACTGCTGGGTGGTGTTGTGCCGTCCACGGGTGTGCGGGGAGGCAGGGCCCAGGGCAGGGTGCTCCCACGCGGGGTTTTGCACCTCCCTGGTGAGCAYCACCTCGACCTCCGTAGCGGAGAAGAGGCGGCTCTGCCCTCCTGAGATAAAAGCTAGCTTGGACTGGAAAAACAAAGAGAGACTCTAAATTATATATAAATACGGATTATATATAAATACAGACAAATACAGATTATATATAAATACAGAGGTGCTGCTACTGTCCAGCCAGAAAGCCAAGTAGGAAGGGAGTGAAACCGTCCGTCTTGGGTTTGCTGCTTACGTTTTGTTTGATGCTAACGCAGACAAAGTAAATGGCCCAGCTTGGACCGTGGTGGGGGGGGAGCCAGGCATGTGTTCAGTAAACTACTCGCTGAAAGCATCCTTCATTATTAACATGGGTGTATGGTTTAAGAGAAGGTTGCTGTCGACTGCAATCTTTGCATCTTGTTTATGCTTGCTGGGTAAAATATTAACTAAAGCATCTGAACATAAAGTTCTGGTGTGAAAGAATATCAGCAGGGGAGAGCCATATGGTGCCAGCATGCTAACAAAATACCAAACGTTGGAGATTCCTTTTTGCAGAAGACTGAAAACTCTCATTCCCATACATAATACATGAGTTCACGCCTTTGATTACTCTAAACATTAGCCCAAGCAGTGCAGGCGTCTCTTTGGAGCTAACACAACTTAGGGCATGCAGTTCTCTTCCCCCTCTTCCTTTACGTAAAAGAAATCAATGTCGAGCTGTTAAGATACAAATATCCAATATGCTGTAAGACAATATGTTTCCAAAACTGCTGCATAAGCTGCCTTGCTCTAATTAAATATAAACTGCAGTAGAGACTCAGGTTTCTTCTGTTTCTTCTGTTTTGCTCGAAGCCATTTGGCAATCAAGTGGCTTTTCTTAGGACAGCATCTGCAAGTCAGGCCCGTGCTCCTTTTGTGGAAGTCGTGGGCACGGCTGAACCTTTCTGATCGATGCTGGGAACAAAAGCAGGGAGCTGTGATTGTCTCCGAGCAGCAACTYGCAGGCGTATTTACCTGAATGCTCTCTGCGAGCGAAGGAGTCAGGTGTATTCAACAGAAACAAATTCAAACCCTGCATTAGGAGGGTTCCCTGGTGAATATTATTATAAGGTACAAGAGGTGTCCCTGGGGGAGCTTTTATGTATACAGTATTTAAAAACCGAGGTATTGCTGGCAGAATCCGTAGGTGACACTCAGAGCACTTTTTTAAACAATCCCTCAAACCCAACAATTTGAGGTTGAATAACTCTGCCTTTTGCTTGACCCTGGGATCCCCAGGTTCAGCTTGTTAAGTCTTGTGCTGGGTACCAAATTACATGTACGTAGCAACACCTCTGTAGGGCACAGAAACCTCCTCAGCAGCTGGCTCTGATTAGCCCGTGTGGCCCTAGACACTCCCGAACCGGAGTTTGTCGCCTTTTTCCTGCCCTTGGCTCTTCAGCTGAGAGACGGGGAGTTTGGGTCAAAGCCACCGCTTGTGTTTGAGTCACTCGTTTCGGTGCTCGGGTATTCAAATCCCCTTGGAAGAACGTCAAGTTCAGCAGCTAAATGTAGACTTGGGCTTTCCTCTTTAGGCGCTTGTGCCTCCTACTCCGGGTCCTCGGCGTGACTCGGAGATGGTCCGCGCTGGTGAAATGCAGACTCACGGCAGCCAGGGAGGAGAGACGGACTTGCACRCGGAGGAAGGGGGCGGAGGAGCCGCCGGAGCCGCCGGCTCGCTGCCGAGGGGAGGCGGAGAGCTCGGTCAGCCTCCGCAGCCGCTCGCAGCTTCCCCCAGCCCGCGCAGGCAGGCTTCCCCTGCCTCTCGCCTCTGGGAGGCAAAGGGAGGGAATTAAAACAAAAATCCAGGCATTTGCACACCAAAGCCTGTTTTCAGAGGTGTCTGAGACCGACACTTCTCTGGGGCCAGGACCGTTTCTGCGAACATCTCTGAAAATGTGTCCAAACTCTAGGAAAGCTCTGGCAATGAGCTTGCTTCATGAGAAACCTCCCTGTGTGCTGTTACCTGTCTCTTTTGCATGTTATGGGAAATGTGTTAATAGATTGAGAACTCGGAAAAGAGCAGCAAAAATGTTGGGGATTGGAAGCATTGCTTTATAAAGAAAGAGAGAAATGTTTAGCCGAGCTAGAAGTAGTTGTTAAGATGGTCTAGGCCATATGGATAAAATGGGGCGATGGAGTGGAAATGAAGTAAAAACTCAAACTTTGGCTGAAAGTCAGGTGAAAGTTTTGGGGAAGGAAAAGATCTAGATTGCAAAGTGATGCCCCAAGGGGATCCTGCTTTTGTGCACAGCTGGAATAAACAAAGATGCCAAAATACGTGAATAACAGTGTAGGAAACTGTGAACAAGGCTACAGGCTCCGACATCGYGGGCCCTGCGCACCGGCCCTCGCATTCGCTGCTGTGTCACCGGAGCCTCTCCTCTGCCATTGACCTTCTAGCTTGAGTTTTCATGCGAGTAAGTCCATGGCTCTGGGCAAACCCGCCTCTCCCTGGTCATTTTGCTTAGGCAGCCAAGATGAGGTTATGCCTTGCAAGTCGGAAAAGATGCCCTTGAAACATGGTGGCGGTTTAACGGGGGATTTTGAGAGGAGCTGCCTGGCTTCAGCAGGAGCGGTCAGGGCAAAATTAGCTCGGCTGAAGTGGTTCTGCGGAAACCAGGAAAACAGTTCATGCCTCTGAAACGTGACGGGGCGGCCCTGCTCCTTACGGTAAGGAGTGAGGCTAGAGACCCAGGTTCTCCTGCCGATGCATCTATTTCTCCTCCCTGAATTTGAAGCTTTGCATCTAACAAGCTTCTGGCAAGCGGAGTTAAAGGTTTGTTTTTTGCCCTCAATATTTTGATGTAATTAGTCAGYGAGCAACTAGCTGCTTTTGCCCGGAGAAATGCTCTCTCCAAGAACATAAGTGACAGGGGAGGATTAATAGCCTCCTGGAGAGAGCTGCTCTGGTAGAGAGTGCCTGGGAGCGATGTTGTTGCTTTAAAAAAAAATGACAGCCTAAACAGTTAACTTTGCCCGCGGTGTCTCGGAGGAGCGCGGGGAGTTGTCATCTCCTCTCGYGCTTCCCCCCCAGAAACTTCCAACTTCCTTCTCTCAAGGAGAGACTTTCCGGCTGGCGGGGAGGCAGGTCGCTGCCGAAACGGCAAAGTAGCTGTGGCAGGTCCCCGTCATCCCCGCGGCTCTCCCGCCTCCAAACTGGGTGCATTTCCAAGGATAACGAGGAGACCCTGTCATAAGTAGAAGGGTTGAGAAAAGGGGCTTGCATGAGATATGGACTTCCAAGTTACGGGATACRAGCTGATCTCCAGCCGCTGGAGGGGCTCGGGAGATGGGTTTGCACAAACCTGCTGTGGCTTTTGTGCGTTTTCTGACCTTGTTGGAAAAAAGATGGGATCAGGCGGATCTTGGCATGGTCCTTCCTGGGAAGGTGGTGGGGTGATGCCAAAGTGCCCTCCGGAGGCTCTGGGGGACAGAAGATCAGTCTGGCTCACTGTACTGAGACAGGACCCTTCCAGGGACTTGCATTTTCCCATTTTTCTCCCCGATCCCTTGAACGTGGTGGGTGCTGCTTCCCCAGGCCTTGGGTTTTCCCTGCTCCAGGCCAGGCTGGAGACGGACATTGGGGCAAAACTGATGCTGGGGCTCGGAGAGCTGAGCCCGCACGAACGACTCCAGATGTGGCCGTTGTAATCGCAGTGCCCGGGGCTGGGATGGAGGCTGGAAGCTGCTCTGAGAGCGCTGCCGCCGGCAGGGCACCAGGCTGCTGCCGCCGTCCCCCCTCCCGGAGCCTCTTATCCTACTTTGTGCTTAACAGCAAGCGTCGGCTCCCGTGCAGCCTAATAGGGAAGACAGAAAGGTATTACTTGCCTCTATTTAATTTCAATTATATGGGGTCTGCAGGAGCGCTAGAACAGCGCCAGCAGGGCTATAAAGTTAACRTATTTGATGATTCTCCGTGTTTCCAAGTGGCGCGCAGCAGAAGCGCCATTCGGCACGCGATGATCCTGGCGGGCCGCGACGCGGCGGCTGGCAAATCAGCGCGCYGCTTCGGAGGCTACCTTTCTAATAGAGGTATTTGAATGCCGTCCGCTCCCACGGCCGTAAACACGGCCACTTAATAGACTCATTTCATGTCGGGCAGCGCGGCACCCTGCGAGCGCGTGTGTGTGCGCGGCCGAGCCACCGCTCCCGCACTCGCTGGAAAGGCTGGTGGAGAAACGGGCTTCGTTTCACGTGTCGGCCCCAGGCGGGTGCCCACGAGCCTGAGCTGTGCCCCGGCAGGGGTCCAGCACCACGCGGGGAGCTGCCGTCGGGAGACTTTGCCCCTCTCCAAGGCTGAGCGCCACSGGGCACTGAGCAGCGCTGCGTGTTGCCCCAAGAGACTTCTTATTTCACGATGATCTCACCTCCTTTTACGCCTTACTGCTTCTGTCTATTTGCCTCCGTATGACACGTGCTTATGTGTCAAGTTTTCAYGTCTTATATGACAGAAGAGAGGAAAGGCTTAATACCATAAAGACAAGCTGGCGGTTGGGAAGTTGCCCACTTAGTCATCGAACTTTGCGTCAGCGGCGCTAACAGCCAGCCTGTTCCCTGGCTCGTCGGCCGCCTTAAAGGCAGCCTCTCCTCTTCACCTGCCGTGGTGTCTCGTGCAACGGAAACCCCCGGCGCAGAAAACCACCCACTCGAGCGAATGCGATTTGTGGCACCAACCTGGTGCTGCCTRGGAGACTTGCCCGGGTCTTTGGACCAAAAGGTTCAGTCGCTTCTGCGTCGCTTGGATGCCTGTGCCCCATCTTGCRGCATGAGCGATGGGCCAAATTCAGGCGGCAGCAGCAAAGGGATTTTTTGCAGCTTTGCRTTCTTGCCCAGAAACCAATGGGCCAAGGGTAAGGTCCTGAAGCAGATTCAAATTCACTTGGGCTGTGACAGTCAGAATYGGGGCATCTCTAGTGCTTTGAAGGCCAGTTAAGAAACTTAACGGTTGTTTTCAGCTAAAACGTTAGCACAGAAAGATGGGAGAGGAGGATCAGTCCATACCTAGCCTATTCCTTCCACTCTGTCCCTGCAGACTGGGGAAATGTGTATTTGCCACCTGGAGAAAGGTACTGAGCTGATGACCCTTTTCCCTGTCCCAGGAAAGCTGTCTGTAGCTGGCTTTTCTCACTTGCTATTTCTGGATGCAGAGAACCTCATTTATCACCTTTGCTTCATATGTTTGGCTTTCCCTTAGCGTRTAGCCTTGCATCCCCATTCACAAGCGCAATGCTTAGGCTCTTTCTTCCTCTTCTCCCTTGATTTCCATATTAATGACGGAATGGCTTGGGCACGTGGTGTCAAATACCAGCACTGGGTTGATGCATCTGTTTCGAGCTGCCTGATGTCTGTCTGCACTGGGAGTTGCTCCCAGTTCGGGAATAGACCATTTAAAACCACCATGCRAAACAGGAGGCACCGTGYGGGTSAAACTGAGAGCTGATRCCTCCTTTCAGCCCCTTGGTGTGCYGCTCGTGCCGGGGCAGGCTCACCCTTCTGGCGCGTGAGCCCCRTGCCCCGGCACGAGCACCCGGCCCCCGGCCGGGCGGAGGTGCGAGCCAAGGGCTGGCTGCCGCGTGGGAGCCTCGCTGCTGCCTTGGGATCGCGGCTGTGCCGGGTGGGAGGAGGTGTAGGCTGCACCAGCCTTGATCTCCCCAGGGTTCACCTTCCTCAATGGCTGGGAGAGAAGACAGCTGAGCTGGGGAGGGGTCTTGGAGCTGAAATCCTCCCCTCTGGCTTTGCTCCTCTCAATGCCTCTTCCCTTTCTGTGGCCGCTTCCTCGTCCACTCCTTCCCCACTCCTTCCCCACGTCTTCCTCCRCTGCCCTTGCTGCTCGTCGGTCTTTAGCTCCAGAAGTCCTAATATGGCACCACGGCCCCCTGGCACAGCACCGGCACATGGCATGCACACATGAGGTCTTCTCACGTCTTCAGATACCACTTCAGGCGAGAAGGACATCCGTGTCGAACACCGGCTGCGGTGGGTCAGTGCCGTGGGACTTGCTGCTGTGATGCCCTTCTGCTGGCTTTGCTCACCCCACGCAACCTCCCTGCRACGGGAAGGTCATTTTCAGCCGAGTTTGCAGTGCAGTTCAGGTCATTTTGGTTCCTTTTGTGATGCCTCAGTTTCCCCAACTATAAAGCACTTACMAACCTCCTGCTGAGAGGTGCAGCAAAAACCCAGGGCCATGTCCACATCAAAAACTGCTTCCCAAGGGCTTATGTACGTCAGCTGCACACGCAAAAAGTTTTACAAGACAAAAAACGTATTCGTACCTCTACCCTGTACCACTGGATTGTTCTTCTCGGCAGCAATGTCTCCTGGAGTCGCTTCCTTCCCTGCTTGCCTAAGACATGCTTATCCGAAATTGTCTCTAAAAATCTATCTGCAATGAATTCTCCTGCTGGTGTTTCGACACATTTGCTCCATGGAGGCTTTCGATTTGGTATGAAAAGTAATTATTACCGGGGTGCAGTTTAGCAGTTGTTTTTTACAGTGCTGGTAAGGTTAAAAGAAATAATAATAATAATATAAGAAAGACTCAGCCGGAGTAACTGCTTGCAACATGCTATTTGCATTTTTAAGGAAATACTTCTTTGAGACAGCTTGGGTGAAAGGTCGGCATTTGCATATAAATGGAAAAGAAAGTGTGTGATGCTGGAAGTTACATCTATATTATTTTCTCAGCAGTGAGCTGCTGTTGCGGAGATTAAGGGACGCAGTTTGCATTTTGCTTTTATTGAACAGAGAAGGTACCAGGAAAGCCAAATTAGAACAAAATAATGAAGAAAATGTGCACGAATAAAGAAGCAGCATCCTGTTTCTTGCTTCTCGGAGATGCTCTTCTGCACGCCTGATGCGTTGCGCGCCTGCTCCCCGGCACGCGAGGTGCAAACGCACCCGCCTCGCTGAGCAGGGCTCCCTCGGCGCGCGCAAAAGGCCGCTGGAGACAAAGCCGGCTGCAGGAACGGGCTGCGCAGCGGGTGAACCCGGCAGTGGAGGGAGGCTGGCGGTCACCGTTCGGAAGCGAAAAGCCRGTGCTTGTCTGATGTTGTTCAGGCTCGGATATGGTTGGAGAGGAATTGATCGCTGGGCTCGTAGGAAGTTCCTGCTGTTGCAGTAGGAAGCAAGATGCTTGGGCAACTCTTGGTGGTTCCCAAAGTAAAAGCAGCAGGCTGAGATGTCCGCAGCTTGGGCCTAGCTTGTGTCTCGGGGTCAGCATCAGCTCTCAGCTCCTACWGCCTCCCTGCTATCGCCCTGCGCCCTGTGAACCCCGAGGGACTGGTGCGCAGCATTCCCATCCCTTTGGTTCACTTCTCATCCACGGCACTGTTGACTTGGCCATCTTCTGACACTAGCAAAGGTGTCTGGGCTTCCCTGGGAAACCTCTCAAAGCAGAGGCAGAGAAACGTAGGCTATTTTGGCAATAGCAGTTGAACGCAGCCCCRTCTTTAGTCTCAGAGCCTGGCTCGAGCGTTGCACGACTGGGAGCAGACTCGGAGGCCGGGCCGGCACTGTTCGCTCCACCTGAGAGCTCTCATGCTCCGGTGGTGAACCTCAGCGCCTCCCTTTTCCCTGCTCTCGGGGGCCGCGCTCTTCGCACGCAGAGCGGCTCTGCGTTTCGACAGCCACAACCCAAGGAGCCGGGGGAAGGTGGGATGCTGAATGGCATTTACGCTTTATTCCTTTCCATGTAGTTAAGAAACAACGCAGAAAACCAGTAGTGCTACTGTGTGCACGCGGCTTTTTTCCCTCTCTTGAAGAATACACAAGTGATAAAACCACGAGGGTGGAAGATAAAAAGTGCTTTATTTCAAGTCTTCTGCAGCATTTTTAAATGTACCTCTGTCACTCTGCAGAAGAAGAAAAAAGGCTTTAATAAAAAGTGTTATTAACTGGCCGTGAACACCGGAGCGTGAACGCTGCTGTTAATGAGTAGCGGCTGCAGCCTCACGGGCTCCTTTGGCGCGCAGGTGCGCTCGGGGCTTCGGCTCCTGGTGTGCCGGATCAGATACGGAAACGGAGCAAAATTCTGATCTTGCCATAAAGCACTTCGCAGCTCGGCTACCGGGCAGAGACGGAGAAGGGCCAGGGAAGGAGGGGATGGAGATGGGCAGGGGCAGCCGGAGATGCTCCACGTCTGCCCTCAGCCACCTCTTCCACCTGGAGGTTTAACTTTGGATACAAGTAGTTTTGGCTCATGGGGATGTGCGAGGGTGTGAAGTGCGGAGGCAGCAACCTCCTCCCACAACCCAGCAGGGCTGACACGGCACCTGAGGCAACGGGGATGGGCCCGGAGGCTTGCTCGGGCTTTGCTGCTGAGCACCTACAGGAAGCGTATCCAAATGGAGGGCAGAGATGGAGAAACGGTGGCATTGGGCTATCAACGACCTGTCCTTTCCCCTTCCCTGTGCTCCCCTCCCTCTCCTCCATCCCGCCGGTGCCTGCAGAGCGGGACTGGGTTATACTCAGCCGTCGGCGGTAAACACCTCTGAGCTGTGCTCGCGCCGGGCTGGTTGCTTCGTTGGTTGGCAATGCAGGCTGTGCCGGACGCATCCGTTCGATAGCGAAAGCACTAAAGAGACTTGATCCTCCTGAAATCACAAACCTCCCTTTCCCTCGGGTAAAGGGAAAATAAAAGATCAGAGCGTGCAGCACAGGTTTCATGGGCTTTGACGTTGCAGTGCATGAGCTGGTGGTTCGGTAGCGCAGTGGGTTAAGTCAATATTGTGTCTTCACTGGGGCAGGGGGATCAAAAATGCAGCTCACAAGTGTGATGAGTTGTTGGGTCTCACCTGAACAGCCCCGGAGCCCAGCACAGAGCCTGTGCCTGCTCTGCTGCCGATGCTCGGCATGGATGTAGCTGTGGGATGAGTTTGCTGAGGCTTGGCCCTGGCTCTGCAGAATGGGAATGGTTTGTGGCTCCCACGTCTCGTTCTTTCACAGAGATTATAAACTCTCTGGGGCTTGTCTAGGTAAGGTTTCCATGTGAGAGCATCAAAGCTCAACATCTCCTCAGCAAGCGGCGAAATTCCTTTCCAAATCCACTAAGGAAAAGTATCTTTAGATGAACAAATAAAAAACAAAGACCAGCCAGCAAGCTAGCTAGACCTGCTGCGTTTCCCATCCATACATCCCATTCTAGTTGATTATTAAATCATATCTGCTGATAAGTATGAGATGTAATATCTATTACACAGCTGTTAAACCTCAATTAATATGTTTTAATGATCAGTCGTTTACTGTGCAATATACAGTTAACATCCGGTATTAAATCTTAAATTAAATGCATGTTTGGGAAGCTAAATTTGAAGCACTGAGCATAGCCATGCCGCAGTAAAGAGAGGTAACCGCGTTGAATATGTGGTGTTGCTGTGCCCTGAGAGGGGGTTACACCAACATTCGTGGCGTGAAACAAGAGTGGAGAAGAGTTAGTCAAGTAGCCTGGCTCTACCTTTTCAGGGTATTTTGATCCTTAGGGGGGTTTTAATTCATGTCCCTTGAAAAAAGCACCCTGATGCATAGCTGCCACACTCCCACGTGCTTGAAGGCTAAGCTGGTACGTACTCGCACAGCGCATCCGTTCAAGGAAATCTGTGTTCTCTGCGTGGAAGGATTAAGCAGGAGCACGGGGCAATTAGTCGCATTTCAGGCTGGATTTCGTTGCGCTCAGTCCTGGTGCCTGTATAATGGGGTTCAGCGGTGCAGCTGGGAGCCGCGAGACTGAAGCCTTAAATCAAAGATGAAAGACTCGCTCATGTTGCCTGCAGGAAGAAAAAGCCCTCGCTGCGCCATGGGTTTGCGGCCACGCGGGAAAACAAATTCTGGTTATCGGTGTTCTCCAGGTAGCTGCTGCCTGGCCGCGGGGAGAAACCTTCCCCGGCCGCAAAGGGCGGCCGGCAGAGTCCTGGCGCTTTTCTTTGTAGCAAGCCTCTTAATTGGCATTTAACGCTTCTTCTCTTAGAGATATTGGGAAGGGGAATTAGCAACTCGAGGGTTTTCAAGTGGGGAAAAAAAAAAGCAGCCCTGCACCAGTGTGTTTGCTACTCTAGAGCTACTACTGAGACCTTTTTGCCTTTATAGCGCGTGCTGCCTGGGTGCAAGCACGGGGTGCACRTGTGCACGGAGGCAGCAAAGGCAGGAAGGTGTCCAGCGGCCTTCCCGGAGGGACACTGGAGCTATCTCATCCCACGCCCCTGCGCCTTCTGCACAAAGTTGCAGGGGAGTCTGCAGAGACATCCAAGTACCTAATGATTAAGCTAGAAACTCCCTTTTCTTTCCAGTCCTGGTGAAGGAGCTAGCGTCTTTTAGAGGCTGGTGGAGGCCGTGCACGTCTCCCACAAAGGAGTGTGCAGGCTGCCGCTTCGGCGCGAGGGTTTGGCCTTCCCTTGGCTTGGCTCACGGAGAGACTCCTGCGCCTCGGGCCCCTCTGCCCCTGTAATTGCTCCAAGAGCTGAGCCGGTGCTCCAGCAGGGAAGCGGAGCAGCTCGGCCCGAGGACCCAGCGTGTTCTCAGCGTGACGCTGCCTCGTTCGCACAGGGCTTACCTTTGCCGTGAAAAATGGGCCTGAACAGAGATGAAGAAAAATCTCACCCTCTTCTTTTTTCTGTTCKTGCACTTCGGGGAGCAAATGAAGATTGATATGTTTTTCTTCTGGTSTTTCAGTTTGAATATGCAGTGATGCATCTTATGAGAAAATGAAGCCTTTTCCCCTGCCTTTTCTCCAAGGACTGTCTTTCACCCTGTGCCTTTGCTATAGCAAATTTAACCTCTGTATAGATTTGCCAGACACAGTGGTTCTGCTTTTGGAGGCAGCCGGCAGCGTGCAAGCTGGGCTTCCCTGCCACTGCTGCCATGGCCAGYGCGGTGAGGACACCCTCCTCCTAGAGCTTCGGGTGCTGGAGGGTTTTTTTGTTTTKGTTTTGTTTTGTTTTCCACCTGCTTCACTTCCAAGTTTCATATGAGGTTTTGGGGAGTTCTTTTTTTGAGGAGCTTTCTGCCATTGTTCGGAGGGTTTAARGGTTTTTCCTGGCAAACGAATGCTTTCTTTTCTCCTTGAAAATGGAAAGCAAAGCACATGCGAGTCTGCAGGGTATCTTTGGTACTTGATTAACAGTCCAAAGCACATGTGGACTCTCTCCAAAGTTTCCTAATCTTCTTGTYTGGAGTTGATAAGGATGATCCAAAATTTTGCAGAATGTGCTTTTCCATGCCAGGATTTTACACAACACAAAATGACCCTCAAGGGCCTGGTTCCCATGGACGAAAACCTGGGTTTTAAGCAATATCCTGTGTCTCCTYCTGCGTGGTCTAGGTAGGGGTTAAAAGAAGTGTCCTTCACATAACCAGGTGAGCTGGGCTTCTGTCGAAGCCGGGGTCCRAGGCGAGGTGGCAGGGACACAGCTAGAGCGTGCGAGCTGATCCTCCCTGGGGATCAGATGCATTTCAGCAGCACGGAGCAAAGGGAACCTGATGCAGGTGTTGACAGTGCTGTCTCAGCCGCCCGGACCAGGCTGGGCAGACAAAAGGGATGAGCAAGGACCCGGCACATGCCTCCAGCCTGGGTCTGTCGCACTGAAGCAGCCCCGTCTCCACTTTGGGCACGGCACAGCCAGAGAAGCCAGGAGGTGGGGACAGGGCTCCCGCAGCATTTAATGGGGGCCACGCCGGCACCTYGCGGCCAGACTTACCCCATCACCTTCCAGAGGTCACTTGTAGCCTACAACTTAGACACATGAGCAAAACAGGCCCAAAGAGTATGGGCGTTTGGCTATTTTTTCCTCCTCAGTGTTGAACCTCATGACCTCTCAATTTTTCAAAAACCTTCCGAGCTATCTTTAGGATCTGCAGTTATTTTGCATCTGCAAACTATTGTTTCTGTAATTTAAGCCCACTCCCTTCTCTGTCCCCCACTGCCTCCCACGGAAGATGCTGCTACTCCAAAATATGGTTTTCTGCTGCTTGGGAAAAGGCTGTTCAAGGAGACATCTCCCTTTAGCTAAGCAGGCAGGCCACAGTGTCCTCTGTATGCACTATAGAAACATGTTTTTTTTCTTGTTATTTGATGTTTTTTCTGTTCTTTCCTCTGTTCCTCTCTAGCTTCTTTCCCATGCTTTGCTTCATTTTTCATCATCTGCCTGGCCATCTGTGTTTCCCTGTTCCCATTCCTTGTAGCTTCTCCAAAGCAGCCCAATGCTTCAGCAGCTCTTGGATTTAATTCCCAAGCCCCATGACTTTCCTGTGGGTCCCAACCAGAACAACACAGTTCTTCAGGCAGTCGTCTTTGGACTGTAGTCTGCAACATAGGTATTTCTGAAATGAAACCTAGAAAAGTGTCTCAAACTGCCCTCCTGGCTTCAGAATAGTTCTATTTTAGGACAAATAGCATGAAGGTCACTTTCATGATCATCTATCCTGGGTACTAACTTGGACTATACGTCACCATCGGATCTAATTATCCTAGTCTTTCGCAAGAGCACTGTAGCATGTACTGGTCATCCCTTAACGTATCGTACGTAAAGAACAGACATAGGTAGGGGAGGATTAACCTCCCTAGTTATTTGCTGAGCGTCTTCCTAAAAGGTGCTTTGTGGCAGAGCAAATCCGAAGTCGCTAGGCTGCTGTCCTACAAGCTCATCAAGCCTTCCTTCCCAATTGCTGAAAGCACCTGCCATCCACAGGTTTTCTTTAAGGTGCGAGACTTCTCCCTGCCTCGGGTATCTTTGAAATTAGCCAAGCGGTAGAAACATCAAGGCAAGGAAGCATAGGAGCCTGTTACGGCGGTAGCAATGAAATCTGTGCTGTGCGCGCTTCTCTCGGCTATGAGCAGCCCGAGATGAATGAATGTGAGCAGAGCGCGGAGCTCCCTCACGTGACTCCTTCTGGGGGATGCTCTTCTCTTCCCTCCGCACCGGTGGTAGAAGATGAATGGAGCGAAGCTTGGAGAACAAGGCAGTAAATTATTCAGCGCTCAATGCCACAGGGAACCACAATTAAAGATTCAAGGGAAGGCTCGCGGCYGCGTCGCCCAAAGCGACAACGGTTGGCCGAGGTGAGCTGTGACGCTGGGGGCCTGGGGGCACACGCTTCTGAGCTCATTACCGCCGGCGATAGCTCAGAGCGGGGAAGGGGAAGCCGTCTAACGCCGCGCGTGGTGGGTCCCACGTCGGGGGCACGTTCTCCGCCTGCGTGAACTGGCACAGGCTTGCACGGTTTGCAGCAGGGCCAGTGTCGGCCCGTTGAATCCGCACGTAAAGTTTTACTAGATGAAGGGCATGTGCTGAGAAGCCACTTGTAGCATTTTGTGTTTCCCATAGATCTAGCTTATTTCCTAAGTAAGTCTACTAATAACTGGCACTTCTAAGTGTTTAAGTCATAGTGCTTATTTCTCTTCTCTTCCCCCCACCCTGACCTCAATAGATGAGGCAAAGTATCTCTTCCAAGGTCAGAGACCAGGTTAGCAGTGGGGGCAGAAACAGTGCTCAGATGAGGGGAGTTTCTTCTAGCCCTGGAGCATCTGCAGACCTTTAGGTAGAGAACCGCGGCGCGGACATCACGGAGCAGCTGCCTCCAGCTTTTCTTTGAGTCCGACGTGCAGATAAGGCATCCCGCGGGTCCACGCTGTGTTAATAAAACGCACTGCTGCTGCTGACGGACACCGAGGCCAGCCCGTTCCCGTGCTGGTGGGATGATGCCCCTGTGCCCTGTGGCAGGGGAGGATGCCCTCGGCTGTGCCGGACAGAGGCTCCTCTCCTCCTGCTCTCCCTCGTGCCCGATGCGGCTCTGCCTCTGGGAGCCTTAACTCCAAAACCCTCCTTTTGCCCCTTCGTGAGCGGTGGGCACCACTGCTCTCTTGYTTTCCAGCTAAGGCCCAAGCTGAGCCTAGCGGCGCTGTGCTAGGGGCGCACAGGCTGCTCCTGCAGCTCAGCCCGTGCGCGGGCAGTCATTAGGTCTGAGCCTTCGTTCATCCAGACTGCGAATTTGTCATGGCTGTGGCCACTCAATCCTGGGGTGGCACCGTGGGGTCCTGCCCCGGGAGGTCCTCAGGCACTGCTGTGGCTTTAATGGCAATTAAAGAAAGCAAGCAGGGAAAAAAAATTGCCTTTCCCCCTCTCTGGCAGAGGCGGTGGAGCAGGTGCTGGCCTGACTTTGCTTCCTGACACTGTTTTCCTCTTTTTTTCCCCTCTCCCTGCAGAAAATGAGTTTCGGGGCGAGCTGCTGAACCAGCGGTGGACCTGCGGAGAGAAGATCAGCAGCTGCGCGGGAGCGACCAGCCTACGCGGCAGCACACGTGTCAAGGTGAGCGGCGGGGGCCTCAGCCCCCCGAAAAGGTGTCCGCCCCCGCAAGACCTCACTCTTCTAATACGGGTCCCCCCCACCTCACCTCAGCTGCCAGACCRGGCTTCAGCCCTTAGGGATGAGGTGGTCCCCAGGGAGCCTTTCCGCTACCCGGAGCAATTGGCCTCCAAAGCGGGAATTGGGAGTCTCTGTCCCCTCTTTGAAGCTGAACCTCAGGCACGGCGTATAAAAGCAGAGAGGGCTTCCAGCTGCCACCATTTGGCTTTGGGTCCAGATTTTTAAATCCTTCCCTTCCTCTCAGGTCCCATCCTTCAAGGATAGCTCAGATCTGGGTATTTAGGTCAATCCCAGGCCTCTTAAAAAAAGAGGCCCTTTCTCTCAGGCGCCGGCTGATCGGAAGAAGACCCTCGTACGCCAGGTGAAGTGTTAATGCCTCCGGAGGGGACAAACGAGTCATTCATTCGCGCGGGTCCATCGCGGGAGAGGAGGCAGCTCCTGGTCCCAACAGAGCTGCTCAGTCACCGCCGCAGCTGGTCTCGATGAAAGGGCTCCAGCCAGCGCCGTCCARCCCCGCGGCAGATCCACTGCCAGCAGAGGGAGGAAGCTTTAATTAAACAYRGAACTGGGCTGCTCGTTACGCAAAYGAGGCTCCCTGCCCCATTGTGGCCTCTTGGTATTGAGGCACCAACCTTGGACTGGCAGACGGGTGCCCTGGGCAGCGGAGAACCGTCCATGGGTGACCGATGGCACCGACTCTTCCTAAATCCCCARATAAACTGAGCCCTGGGAAACCCAAAACCCAGCAAAAATCCACCTTTAAAAACCCCTTCTTTGCTAACAAGCTGCCAGCTGTAAGCAGGTGTCGCCAGGAAAGCTCACACCTCCTTAGRAAGCAGAGTAAGCAGTTGCTGCTATATTTAACACGAGCTCAATTAAGACTTTTCTATTGAACCTGCCAAATAAGCACTTCGATTAAGTTTAATAAGATTGTTGTGTGTTAATAAAGCAATGATTACAAAAGGTAATATTCCTCCTACCTGGCGCTTGTCTAGCGCCGCGCGTTTTCCAAGCGTGTTACTAATATTAGCTGTTTCTCGCAGCGCTCACCTCCGTTGTGGCTCCTCTTGAGCAACCAAACGGGGGGACGAGAGGAAGCAGCCGGAGGGGGCATTGGAAGTGGGAGCAGGGTTTGGAGCGCCRCAGCCTGGGGAGCAAGTGCCTGGAGATGGTAGTGCCGGTCCCGCAAAGCCGGGGTGGTGGAGGGATGCACGGGCCCCATCCTGCGCACCTCTGTGCACAAGGTGCAGGAGCGAGGGCTGTTCCCCTGGGAAGCGATAGGTGAAWTCAGGTCTTTCGTTATTGCTGTTTTTTCCCCATGCATTTCTTTCTTATTTAGGAAAATTATAAAATATGTATCTCTGCACATCGGTGCAGTGAAATTTTTATTTGCTGATACACAGCTGCTGTATTGCCAGGAAAGGCAGGCGGGAGTCGGGATAGTTCTGTTCTGGATAACGTGCGTCTGTGCACACGCAGCCCTCTACCGCACAGGGCAGAGCTGCCCAGGGGAGGGAGCGGTCCCCCGCCCTCTCTTGCCGGTGAACCTGCACATGCGCGTTTGCTTCCACTTGCACATGTGCTTGTAAATTAAGAGTATATTTAAATGCAGTTTTTCACGCCAGCTATGGCTCGTAATCCACCGGATGCACAGCGGCAAAGGACGATCGGACGCGGGGCGCGCTTCTTTATTTATTTGTGCCCGGATAGAAGTGCAGGCGCAGGATAAGATTTCCCGTGTCGGCTGTGAAATGAGATCTCCGAAGGGCGCTAGGGAGAGGTGCTCTACGTGGGTCTGGCCAGGACTGTCCGTCTGTCCGGGGGCTCCGGCATGCCCTGGCGTGTAGCATCGGCTCGGCAATTTCCTCCGATTGCGCCACTTGAGGGGTGATCTTATACAAATGGCAGCTTATTACAGAGCTTGAAAACAACGGGGTTGGGGACTGCTTTTTTTTTTCCCCTCCTCCTGGGAGCGAGCTGTTTGCACGCGCTGAACCGCTCTGGTCTCCCGGCGCATGAAATGGCGTTGGGATTGCGTGTTGCAGCACTTGCAAACAGTCGAGAGGAAAGTATATGTATGTCAACTTAAACTACGGCAGCTGAAATCACCCCTGCCTAACGCCTGAATGTCAGCGCTGCGGAGGCGCGTGCTGCAGCTGGGGCTGTGTCAGATGCGATGTGATGCTCGGGAGCATCTTTTCTGGTCGGCTTCACTTGCGCGGAGGATGCCTCCGCTCCCGCTGGAGAGCATTAGCACTCAGTAAATGTTTCATTTGCAACGTTGGGTTTTTTGGGTTTTGTTTTTGTTTTGTTTTTTTGGGTTTTTTTTGCAAATGCAAACTGACAGCGCAGCTTCATTAGGATGTTTATGGCACAGCTGTAATTCTTAATTTGAGGGTTGGTACAAGCTGCGGTTTTGCACGTAAGGATGTCAAGGCAAAATCCTCCCTAGGCTCCGAGCGGGCGAATACCACACAGGGTGTCCTTTCTTGAAAGCCGTGAGCGAGTAAAAGGCAGACGTGAGTTTATTCAGCTGCGACCGGGGCTCACAATAGGTGGAACGTCAGGAGGATTTAAATCAAGCAGCAGGGAAGACCCTAAAGGAGGAAGGAAAAAAAAAACCCCAACCTCCAGGAGTGGTTATAAAATAGCAGCTGGGAGCTACCGGGCTGATGTGGAGGCTTTTGGCTATATTCAGTCCTTTTTTTTAAAAGTAGAGGGGGACTTTTGACTTTCCTCCATCGCTCCTTGTTGGTTCATTTTTCCAAATTAGCAGCTGGAGAGGGTGCAGCACGACCAAGACCTCTCCGTTTCCCGCGGTGATTGACACGGCGTGCCGCAGAGCGGAGGGCAGAGATTTGGAGACCTGCATCCAGGTCTGCCTTTAGGAGGCTCGGTTAGTGCCCCGGGGGCTCGCTGGGAAGAGCTGCCCGCAGCAGCCAAGGGGGATTCCTCGTGGGGGGGGAAAAATCAACCCCCCCCCCCCAAAACCCCCCCCAGATGGGAGGAGAAATCAGGGCAGGCCGTTCGAGCTTGTCCTTGTTGCCTGGTGGGTATCGAGGGGTGTTTTGGCTGCCCGGTTGGAAGCGATTTGCCCTTAGCTTTACCGGCACCCGCGTGGCCAGGGCAGAGYGAGTCCTGCCTCGTGCGGGGGCTCCTGCCCTCTTTGCCTTGAGGAACTAAAGAAAAGGCTCCTTGGACGTGGGAGACGGGAAGGCTCGAGCAGAAAACCACTGTTCAACCCCTCTGCGGGAGAAACGTTGTTTCTTCTGGAATTTTCCTCCTCCTGCTTTACCTGCTGTTGGAAAATTTAGGTTTTGTCTTTTTTAGCTAAAAATAGAAGCTCTCTCTGTCCGTCTGTCTGTCCCTCTAAAGCTCTGATATGGCTTCTTGCAAATGGCATCTTTGCTATATCCACAAATGAGCAGTGATGGAGTAAAATAAGTATCGTGCCCCGTCGCCTCCCTTCATGCAGCCGAAGGCTCCTTCGGTGCGTTTATTTTCCCCGGGCTCCGTGGGGCTCCCGGATACGTATAAAGTGTTAGCGCTGACCGTGGGGAGTTTCCGCCTGGCCCTTAATGACACATTTGCATCGAGCTGCCAAAACGGCAGCGGCCGAGGGCTCCGCGCGCACCCGGGTGTCGGAGCAGGGGAGGCTCGGGCAGCTTTACGTTAGCGCTTTGGTCTTCTGCTGGGAAAGAAACGTGTATGAGGSTAAGAAAGAAAAAGAAAGAAAATAGCAGCTCTGCAGACAGTCCATACAATTAAACTTCAGATCCGTGCTGCTCTTCCCACACTGCGTCACTTAGTCTTGGCAGCAGAGCGAGACAGTTAYGGTGGAAGAACATTTCCAAATTTCACGTTGTGCTCAGGTTAAACTGTCTTGCAGGTTCATCTCTCTGAACCTCGGTGCTTTAGATTTGCAGCATCAGGGCACCCTCGGTGTTACTCGTACTACGGCGGTGGCAGGAAGCGCCTTAGTATAGGGGGTAAGCGCACGGTAGGACGTAGCCCCTGCACCAGAGCACCGTCGGCAGAAGAGAGGAAGGGGCAGGAGGGAAAAGGGACGCCCGGGGATGGAGCGACGTGCTCGAGGCTCCCCGCCTCTCCGGGGCTCCCGAAGTGAGTATCCCCAGACCCGCTCCGACCGGCTCGTCTGGCGATGCCGGGTTAGCAAATCCGAGACATTCATTTTGGATTAACGCGAGAGAGGCTCTAGCGATTAGGTGAGGAGGAGCGATATAAACCTCTGTCTCGTCCTGGTTGAGTCCTTGACACGCTGCGCTGGACTAACGTGCTCTGGGGCTGGCAGCCGGTAGCAGTAATTCATCTGCGGGTTTCCTTTGGGGTAGGGGAGATGATAGCTTCGTTTTCCATTCCAAGTTGAAACAATAACAGTGAAATCTGGAGAGCTTTTCAACCCGGCTCGTACGAGAGCAAGAGCGAGAACAAATGAAAATGCCCCGTCAGTCTCCCAGACTGCAAACACGCACTGGGTGACCTGAAATTTCGTGTTAAAGCGATCCGTCTAGAGGGCTCCTCGCTGATGAGGCAAACACCGAAGGACAACGGTTCCCCGTAACCTTCACGCGCGCGAGCGYGGTAACCGCAGGGACCTCCGGAGGCACCGCGATGGCAGCAGCAGCTAATTCAAGCTGCCTGGGAGCAGCAGGCACTAAGCCCAGAAGGGATTTCTTTTTTCCATGTGTTTCCACACTTTGGTCGGAAATTTCATGCTTAGAAGTAGGCGCGTTTCTAATTGCTGGGCTCACGCTCGGAAAGAGGTGTATTTCCAGCCGCTGGGCTTTGCGAAGCGGGCGCCTGTTTGCGGGGCTTTTGCTCTGAACCAAATGTAGGAATCAAGTCGGTTTGCCCAGGGCTGAGGTGCTCAGGTGCAAGCGGTTGCCCGTGCAAACTCGGCCAGGGGCTGCCCGGGGCCAGGGTGCACGTGTCGGCGAGATGGTTCCTCCATCCAGGGATGTAACGGCACAAGGTGTCTCCTGGTGGACTCGAACAGGGAATCTGGGGTCTGCTGGGATCCTAAATACCAGATATCCAGTCTGCTTTCCCCTATAGTTAATAGAGAGGAACCGGTGCCCTGAAAGGCAGGTTTATCCCGGCTCGGAAGAGGCGTCGGAGGTAGCGGGAGGGATTGCTCTGTCGAGGTGCCGTGGAGTAGAGAGGAGCCGGGACGTTAGCTTAGATGCAATACCAAGGTTTTTGAAGGCAAATGTTACGTGAAATAGGATCTCTCCCTTCCGGCGCTAAATTGTCGGCATTGCAAGCAAGCGGTCTGGTYGCTTCCCAGCCGGCCTGTGCTCGAAGGTCAGGCTTAAGGACACCGCACTTCTGCTCTGCATTTCCCCGCAGGCTCCTAGTCCTTCTCCTGGGCTGTTTCGGAGGCCAATGGCACTCGGGGCTGGCGTTTGCAGGCGGTGAATAATGTATCTGCAGGAAATCCGACTTGCCAGGGCACCGGCAGGACGCGGGCCAATTCTCTGGGAAAAACCAACCAAAAGCAAAAAAAAACAAAACAAAAAAACCCCAGCTCTGAAATTCATTTTGGTTGAACGCAGGCTCCCAGCAATCAAACGTATTAGGCTTATTGTGCGGCGCGCGGCGGAAGGCATTAGCTAGCTAGCGCGGCGCACGCCGGCCCTGAAAGGCTCATAAATGTAATGAAGTCCCTTTGACACCTGCTCCTCTCCGCACTTTAAACGTGAGCCATTGGTCCGCAGGGAACCGAGGCTTTAAAAATAGAAATTATAGTAATTGTCTGCTGCGTTATTGGGAAGATTGTAATAAACGTGGAGCACGCCGCCGCGGAGCCGCCAGCTCGGCGCTGGCGGGATGCATAAGTAGCTCCGGGTTTTGGTTTTATCCTCCCCTTCCCTGGTTCTCCCCATCTAACAAATCGCACAAGTCACTGTGGGTTTGAACGGTGTTTCCAGAGGGGGGAGTGGGAGAGCGCTATTTGGGGGAATTTCATCTCKCCGATTTGGCGTGTTTTCACGCTTTCCGCTGGGGATCTTCATCACCCATCGCTTCCTGCAAAATGACCTGCCTCCCTTGACACCATTCCCAAAACCTGGGCTGGAAAAGCGGACGCCCAAACGGAGCRGCGTGCCGGTGGGAGCCGCGGGGTCGGGGTGCCCCTGCCCCATGCGCCGGGGCTCACGTGCAGCATCACCCTGCGGCGACGCTGGCCGCACGGCTCCGAAGGTGGCACCAGCAATTATTCCGCCTTGTGCGTTTGTGCCTCGCTTCCGAAGGCCGCCGGCCCTTGGCTGGCGGGACCCTGCCGGCGCCCGGGTTATTTCGAGGCTCCCTGCGYGGGCGGCTGCGTCGCGCCCCGGAGGCGGCTGCGTTTCAGCCTCCTGCTACCCCGGCACGCTGTGATGTTTAATTAATACGGGGCGCTTTGAAGTCCCCGATGTTACTTATTCATGCCCATACTCCCTGCAGGACTTGGCGTTTGATGTCCACAGTGCAGGGGTTGTTTGGACGCAGCGCCCTTTCGGTGTCAGATTTAAGTGCAGAGGAAAGGTTGCTTTTCGGAGCACGACATAAAAAGTTACCGTCCCGGGCATGAGATCGGCACGACTGAATACGCAGAGATTTCCAAGCAATGAAACTGGTTACCTGCCAAAGGGCACGTCGCTCCCGGCCAGCGAGGACCGGGCCGGCACGGAGACCCGCGGCTTGCTTTGCTCACTGCACCTCAGCTGCACCTCTTTGGTGCAAATCCAGGGAAATCGGTTCTGGTTTTAGCAAGAGACGTCGTGGCGCGAGCCAGATCTCTCCGTCGCGGGCCGGCGCATCCGGGCGCTTGTCGCTCTGCAGCATCCTGCCAGCAAAGGCTCCCTCCTGGGGCGTGGGATGTGAGGAGCAGCTTAAAGTCCCTAAATTTGGGCATTCGAAAGCAGATCAGGGCTCGTACCTTTAAAACGAGTATCTTTGGTCTGAATGATAAAAGCAACGCTAGAAAGTGTCTGAAACAGGTGAAAGCTTCCCCTGCTGCCCAGAGCCACAGATTTACACAGAGCGACTTTTCCCACCACGTGTGAGGTTTTTCTTTAATGACAATTTTCCTATTATGTTTTAATAATTATCTTTTCTTTCCGTTCCAGATGAGTTTAGAAAATGATGATAAGAGAGCACGCACGCGATCGAAGTCTATCAGAGGTGAGCAGTTTAATACACCTGAGAGCCATGCGCTTTGCTTGTTCCAAATGGGCTTTTTTGTCAGGCCCAGGATGGCAGTTTTTCAGGTTATATTCACTGCTTCCTCTCCAACCCCACCAACATTCATCCACAAGCCTGGAAAAATCCCAATCACAAACTTTTGCAGCTCCTCATGACGCTTAACCCTCTTTCTCTGCTTCCCTCATTGCCTATGCCTAGGGGGGAAAAAAAAGGCAAAAAGGAAAAGCCCCTTTGCACGCTCCGCTTTATGGGGATGGGATTCGCGGGAGCTTCAGCTCAGCTCCCGAGCTTTCATCACTCACGCGCTGCCGGCGCCTTTGAAGTTGCACATCTGAGAGCGCCTGGCAGAAGGAGCGCGCGTTGGAGAAGCAAACAGGGCCGTCGCACGGCAGGGACACGAGGACAAATGACTTGTTAATTCAAAGCTTGATTGCTATTTATTTTCTAACTTAAAAAAAAAAGCGCATTTCATTCTTTACGTGCTTTTTTTTTTTCTTTGGGAGAAGGAAAGGTGCTCCGACGCAGAGCATGGTATCACCTCCAATGGCACTTTTGCCTCATGTGATGGTCAGAGATCGGCCTCCCACCTCTGTTCCATTTTGTGTACATGGATTTGATGAATTGCCAAGGTCACTGGAAGTGAGGAATTAATAGGGCCGGCTAAAATAAAGGGAGATGTTTGCAGGTGCTCTGCAACTTCACCCACGCAGCTGTGCTGGACCATGTTACTTTGTCTTCACCCACCCTTGTCCTTGCTCTTTGCAGCATTTGCATCTTCTTAAAAACAAAACCCAGATGCAGCCAATTATGCTGAATCAAGGTGGATTCTAGAGGTTTTATTGTTTTGTAGCACGTATATAAAATGCTCGCTGCGGTTGCTAATGAGAGCGGCCTGATCCTACTTCTTTTCCTGTACCCTGCCTTCACCATGCTTGAATCTGGGTCTTTTGATGTGAAAAGGTAATTTATTGAATACATCATGGGCCTTGCCACTGCCTCCAGTTTGCTGAAGCTCATGAGTCACCCCAGTGGGAGCTGGATCCCAGGAAACCCAATTAGCTCAAACAAATTGAGCAACGTGTTATGGTTTTTAGCCTGGGCGAATTTAGCTTGTGTTGTGTTTTTTTTTCCTCACGACTATTTGGATTCCTGGCTGGACACAAGCTTCTCAGCAGCGATGCTATGTTGTATGTTGCTATTGCATACAGCGGGATGTTCTCTTGTTCGCAARCGGGGAGCGATTCCTGAAAAAGCTACAGACTGTTGTCCACCCCACATAGCACATCTGCTCCTGCGTGCCCGAGCACAGGCAGGGCTCCCACGTCCTCCCAGGGTGGTGAGCAGAGGAGCGTGGGTCCTATGCACGTAAATCAGTATAGCTCCATTGACTTTCAAGCTGTTGAGCATCCACAGGGCAAGGTAGCCCCTAATGCAGCAAGCATGCACCCACGTGCTTAAAATTAAGCCCAGACAGGAGGATTTACGAGGTGGCGGCTGCAGGTTTATGATTTACTGCAAGCTGCCATGCTCGACGCTGCACCGCAGAGGTTTGAGATCATTCGGAGGTGCCGGCAGGGTAGATTTGCCTTTTCTTTCCCAAACGGGATGCTTGAAGGGCGATAGGAACCCAGCAGAAGGTGGCAGAGGATCCCCCCGGGGAGGGGAGACGTTCCCATCGTGTGCGCGGGGCGGACCGGGGAGGGCAGGGGTGCCTCCGCCGTGGTTTTTGACCTTGTGTTTGTTTCCGTCCCCGYGCCCTGCCCGTCGCTCAGTGCCCACGGAGCTCATCGGCCAGGAGGTGAGGTAAGGAACGGCCCCGCTCAGCCGCGGACCCCGGGGGAGGCGGGAGGCCCGGTGCTGGGACGGGTGCCGGGCGAGACCCAGGGAGTCCGGGAAAGGGAGCAAACGTGGGGACTTCGCTGGGGAGAGGTGTCCTTGGAGAGGCTACGTGGGGCGGTAGGGTAGGTCCTGCATTGCGTCCACGTCCTCTGGGCACCRCTTGGCCACGCGCGCCATGGGGACCGCGGGAGTTAAAGGTGGTGAAAGCATCAGCTCTGGATGGGTCGCATCAGACCAACGAGCCTCCAGCCACCCTCTGTCCCTCCCCGGAGCTGAACCCCGGCAGAGCCAGATGCCCGCGTTTTGTGTCGCAAGGTCATTAGGGACAACATCCTCCGGAGCAGAGTTTCTTCTCCATGTATTTTACATCCTCTCTTTGCCCCCACACTTGCACCTTCGCTCCCTGCTTTCCTGCTTCCACCTCCTCCATCCTCTGCTCCCTCCTTCCCTCCTTCCTCCCTGCCGGCCAGGACAGGTCCCAACACGAGACCGGGCGGCACCGTTTTCCGTGCTGGCCGCTCCGCCGCGTCTTCCCACCCGGCCCCGTCGCCGTTGGTTCGTTCGGCGGGCCTGGCGCGCCGACGGCAGCAGCCGGAGGAGCCGGCGCGCGTCTTTGCAGCCCTGCCGRGCGCCTCATTATAAATAACAGCCTCGGCGGCCTCGCGGCTCCCTTTAAACCCTGCCCGAGCGCTTCGGCGAGACGCGGGAGCCTTTAACCCGGACGCGCGCTAATAGCGGAGGCTGCCTTGCCCGGCGGCCCCACGTTAGCAAGCCGCGTGTGTCCGAGCGTAATTGGGCCTCGGGCAGCCCAATTTCAGAGCGCTCCCGCGCCTCCGCGCTCCGACGGCGCGGGCGCCGGGCTYGCCACTTCTCCAACTTTTATTGCCGAACACGCCAGCGGAGGTGGTAATTGGAGCAGGTGACATATAGAAGGGGCAGGACAGAGCGCGCCACAAAGCCATCTCCGCAGCTGTCACCTAATTGCCTGATTAGCTGGACGATTAATCGACTAATTGGAAGCAGGGCACGGTCTGCATGACAATAAGGGAGCCTTTTGTGGAGCGCAGGAAGGCTGCGGAGGGGGCAGAGCAGGTTAGCGCGCGACTGCGGGGAAGGAGAGCGGCTTTAAGGACCGAGGAAGCCCCTTTCGCCTTTTGGGATTCCTGCCAAAAGGCTGGAAACGTTCCCCAAAGGGGAGCTGGGGACAGGGGACAGCAACGCGGGCGCCTGAGCCGGAACGTGCTGGACACCCCGATTTCTGTGGCCGGTGCTTTTTAACGGGCCCTAAATCGAGGCTCCGAAACCAGACATCCCAAATCCCTACCCCTTTGGAAAAACTGGATATTGAGCCACTTGGCTCTTTCTTACTTATTTTTTTTTACCGCAGGCCTCATTTTAGTACATTAAAAATGGGAGGGTTGGGGCGGGGGGGGGAATCGGCCTTAATTGATTCAGCAAAGCTTATAAAAGCCTGTAACATCATCAGAGCTGCTCTTGTTTCCCGCTGAATAAGGCCTTTTTCAGGCAAGTCGCTGGTAACATAAACACGGCTCTGTCTTTCCGCGCGCAGTCACTTAACGTGTGTCTGGGGCTGCTCAGTACAGAGCAGCCTCAGTCACGACYGAAGGCAATTAAAATTAAATAGACTTTAAGATCATCAGTGGAGGGAGCAGGGAAGGGGGGAGCCCCCTCTTCCAATTATGCATGTTAGCGGGACGAGATCTTTTTGCATCTGGTCTCGCGCGCTGTGCTAGGAAAGGGCCGCGTGTACTCGGACACCGGACCCCGCAGAGTGGTGAGGCTCCGTTTTCATGTGCRCGCTGCAAAGCTGAGCGTTTCTCCAAGGGGCGGCGGACGGCCTCTGACCATTGCCCCCATGGCCATGCGTCCACCTCATCTTGGCCAGAGCCACATCTCCTTAGGGGCCACGCTGCCCTCTTATGCCCTCTTAGTACTTACTTTGCTGCACTAAAGCACACCAGTCTCTCCAAAGGAAGGGTTCCTGATCCTCCGGCAGCTCAGTAGCCCCTTTCTGTCCTGGTTTTGGGTTGAATTATCTTCCTTGAACACAAYGGTCTGAACTATGCATGGTGTTCTGGGCAATCAAGCCATTAATAACCAACCCACTGGTACACCCAGAGTTGTGGGATCCGTTTGTACACTCGGATCCTCCTTTTCTGTAGCTTTTTGCACAGACCAAGCACTCTGCTGAGAGCAGAAGTTCTTCCGAATCCCTCAAGCCTGACTTGGCACTCGGGGCTGTTTCGTGCTGGCTGGCCGGATCCCCCGTGGGCTGCCGATGCCTCTACCCTTGCGCTGGCGTCAGGAGATTTCATTAGCACCTCCAGCTTCCCGGGCTGAGGGTGCTGAGGTGCTAAAAGGGGTTATTAATCCTATGTGACTCCAGAGTTCCTCTGACAGCAGGCAAGTCACTTGGGTATCCCATAATCAATGCCATTATCTGGTTTTGCCAGAAACTGTTTGCTTTAATGTTTCTTATCAGGAGCCCTCACAGTTCCTGGAGCTGGGACTAGTTATCTCTGCAGGGGAAGAGCCCACGGCACCGTGCCAAGGGACAGAGCAGACAGGCCACAGCAAAYGTAGGGATTTGGGAGATCTGGTCACCTAAATCCCATCCATTTTCCCAAAAGTGAAGCTCCTAAGTGCTTTTGAGGATTTGTATCCTGGTGAACTTCACCCACTGTGCTCTGGCTATAAATGTAATCTCTACAATCCATTCCCAGCCCGCTCTTTTCAAAAGACCACCCGTTTTTTAGTTCAAGAAACCCCAGATCCTTGACAAGCCATCAAATGAATGAAAAGCCCATGTTTTCTTCCTACACCAGCAAAAAAAGAAAGGAAAACTGAAGAGTGGCAGTGGGGAGGCAGAGTGCAGTAGTTGTCTGGTTTTTAAAAGCTTGCTCTTACACATGCAAATCTTTAATTAAACATACTCATAAAACTATAATGAACCGTTCATCTAATTAAATGGGGTGAGTCATTTCATTAATTTTTAGCAAACTGCAAAGCTGCTCTCCTGCCCTCCTCACTTGGAATTCAAAGGGACAAGCTGAACCATTTGAGGGAAATTATCTTCCCTTTTGCAGTTAATTTTGTTCCTTCTGCACGGAACCTGTTTAACTGACCATAGTTTACACACTTTTAATTAAAAATGAAGTCTCCAAATCTTATTGCTGTTCCTGACAGTTGCTCATTTCCCTCTCCAGCTGTCCAACCCCAGGTTGTAACGGCTCTGGACACATCCGTGGAAAGTATGCAAGACACAGAAGGTAAGGCTGGGTCTGGGAGATGTGGGCTCCGAGGTGGTGGGAATGGAAAAAACGTTAGCAAGAAATCCAAGGAGGGATGTTCAGTGGGGAGAGACTGCCTCCTTGGAGGTTGCTTTGGAGCAAGAACCTAACTCGTCTCCCAATCCACCTACCGAGGAGCCCCTCTCTGTCTCTCGATCAACTGATATAATAAGGGATCCTGGGGGATCTGCTTCATCAGGCTAGCATTGGCCTTGATGGACACCCCAAACCGATGCGTAGGTACCTAGCTCAGAGCCTGGAGTTAATGGGAGCATCTTCAGGCAGAGATTGTCGTCTGCTCGCTGCCCCTGTGGCTGGGGAGAGGAAACGAGTGCACGTGGGCTGCCTCAGACTTCATGCCAGCGCTAACTGATTTTTTTTCATCACACCCCATAAGAGTGAAATCTGAGTAGTTGGTGCCAACGGGTAAACGTGCCCCAGGRCTGGTTCTGCATCCCCAGTCTGGTTTTGTGGGTAGCACTGGTGGCCGTCAGCAGCTGCAGCATGGGGAGCCACTGTTCCTGCTATTCTTTGGACACTAAGTGCTGATGGGCCAAATTGCTATAGTGAGTCTGGCAAACTTGCTCTGATTTCTCAGCAAAGCTGTGCAAAGTTAAGGTCTTAAATCAGATATTCTGGCCGTGATGAGTTAAAACAGCTAAAAATCTGGGCCGCTGCTCGCCTTTCTTAATATTTGCATATTTGTCCCATTTGCCTTTGCCAAACTGATTGAGCTGCTTCCGTGCCGTAGACTTGCCTTTTCACGAGGCAATGCCTCCTCTCTGCTCCTTGATCCCATCTGCAGTTTACAAAGCTGCCCTCTAGCAAAGAAGAGGAAACTTCAGGATGCAGAGGCCGAACATTTGGTGTCGAAGCGAAAATCCCATCCACTCAAGCTGGCCTTGGATGAAGGCTACAACGTTGACAGCGATGGCAGCGAGGAGACAGAGGTGAAGGAGGAGTCTGGCTCTGATGAGTCGGAGGGGACGCTGGAGGAGGAGGAGGCAGAGACGGTGGAGCAGGAGGAGACCCGCAGCCCCGAGCCGGCAGAAGGTGCTTTATCATTATTGATTGCAGAGCTGTATTCTGCAGGCGAGTAAAGGGCAGTGAGTGTTAATAACCAGGAGTTATAGCTCCTCTGAATTATGTACGGGATGGGTTCTTCAATTATTGCGTTCAGTGGGAGCACAACAGAAAAGCTCTGCTTAGGCTGAGATGGGATATTCCCAGATCATCTCCAATGTCTTAAAAACGAGAGCTTTTCTATCAGCAATGCTCCTTGTGGAAAGAAGCATGAAAGGAGCTCTGCGTGTGACTCCGATGGGCGAGGGGGAAGGCAGTGTGGGGTCCCGCGTCGGTGCCCAAGGTGGACCCTGGCTGGCTCCTCCAGACGCAGGAGCAGTCTCCCTCGGCCGGGTCCTGCCACTCTCCGACTTGTCGCTGTCTGATTGGGAGCCCTGAGCGGCACCACGCTGGCTTGTGGAGTGCCAGCATCCCTGGGCTGCAGCGAGGCAATGGCAGCGAGGTGCCAGGTGGGTCCTCGTGGGCAGGGGATCAGGAGGCAGCACGGGTCTGAGCACTGCGAGCAGCTCTCACGCAGAAATCCCCTTTTTACCTGCCATTTCCAAATGCAATAGATCAGGCTGCTCCAGGGGTGTTACAGAAAGGCTCTGTTTTCTTTTAAGCTTAAGGAAGACAAAGAAATGTTTATGAGCTCATATTATTTCTTTCTTTCCTGTAATTTTTGCTTTTCTTTCTCTCTCTCTTTTTTTTTTTTTTAATTTTCCTTCTTTCCCTCCTCCCACCTCAGAGAGAAGCCCAGCAAAATCAACCCATTATGGACAAAACACAGGAACGAGTACATCTGGGCCCAGCAAGGCCAGTTACAGCAGCTATCAAGAAATAATCGCCAACTCTCTCCTAAACCTAGGCCAAATAGCAGAGGAAACCCTTGCGATAGAGGGGCAGCTGCCTGAAGCAGAGCTGCAAGTCTCCAAGCCACCATCTAATGTTGTGCACCTGGTCCATGAAGACGCAGGTGAGGACTTAGCGGAGGAGGAGTGTGACAAGGAAATCATCATCCAGACAGAAGATGCGGAGGAGGTCATCGAGGTCACCAGCGAACGCAGCAGCGAGTTGTGTCCGGAGCACCGGGACGATGCAAACTCCGAGGAGTCCTGCAAACTGCAAAAGGCCATGCAAGCCGAAGCAGAGGAAGAGGATGATGAAGATGAGGAGGAGGATGAAGATGAGGAGGAGGAGGAAGAGGAGGAGGAGGATGACGAAGAGGAAGAGGAGGATGAAGAAGAGGAGGAGATGGCTCCCGAAGTGATCTGCGAAGAGACTCCTCACGCTTCTCAGGACACCCAGAAAAGCCACTGTGAAGGGCAGTTCAGCCCAAAGCCCGAGTACTCAGTCATCGTGGAGGTCCGGTCGGACGACGACAAAGATGACGACGCGCGCTCCCAGAAATCGGCAGTGACCGACGAGTCAGAGATGTACGACATGATGACGAGGGGGAACCTGGGGCTGCTGGAACAAGCCATCGCGCTGAAGGCCGAGCAGGTGAAGATCGTGAGGGAGCCCAGCCGGCTGCCTGGAGAGCACGTGAAGCACTTCCAGGTGGACGAGAAACAGAGCAAACCGCTGGACAGCATCCGCAAGAGCTACTACGGCAAAGGTGGGGTACGGGGACGGGCCTCCACGTGTCTCCTTCCTTCCCATCCCCAGGGAAAGGGATGAACTTCTCTGCTAAGCACCCCACGAAAACTAGGCGACTGGGGGTTTTCACAGCCCATGGAGGGAATTTAGCCCCCTGGCCTCAATGCCTGCAGAGATGGGGACATCCTGGGGATCAACGGTGAATGTAGATAATGATAGTGTCCCATACGCCTCAGCAGGGGGATTGCTGGCTAAATTCCCCTGCTGGCCTTGAAAATGTCAGCCTGTGCCTTAGGGCTCCTGGGCATTGAGCCTGGTGGATGGAGCAGCTCGGTGCCATGGCCATGGTGCGAGCAGTAGGCACCGGTGGCCCGGTTGCTCACAGTTACTCCTAGCCTCGTTGGTTGCTAAAATTGCTTTCCTAATTCAGTTTTTGAAATTTCTGATGGTATTAATTCCACCTTCAGAAAACAAGCTCCAAACCCAAAGGTTAACCATTTCTCCCCGTTTGCCTGGAGAAGTTGTGGGAAATGTCCACAGAAATTTTTATCTGGAGCTTTATTAACCCTTCCTGCTTTCTCCTCCAAATCTGCTTCCATTTCCCTTTCCCTACAACCCCTAGATCCCTCAAGACCCGAGAAACGCGAAATCAAATGTCCAACTCCCGGCTGCGATGGGACCGGCCACGTCACGGGACTCTACCCTCACCATCGCAGCCTGTCCGGTTGCCCGCACAAAGACAGGATCCCTCCGGAGAGTGAGTACACGGCCGGGGTGCCCGGGTGACAGAACAGAGGTTGCTTAAATTAGTTTGAAGCTGTATTTCCAAGGGGGAAAGTCACACCAGACGGGCAGAGCCATCTCAAGGCCAATGTGCCATTTGAGCACTCCAGACAGTTCCAGGATGCTTCTACGCACCCAAGTGGTGGTGATCTTTAGGGGAAATGCTATGGAGATTAATGGAAAGTCATACCCTGCTTAAAGATTTTTAGCACCATCCTGCGGAGATTGAGGTCCCTTCTCTGAAATTCAAAGAGGTGCTTTAAAAATTACTGCCCACCTCCGGTGGTGTTTTAAGTAGTCCCTGTCTTTACACTGAATTTCTTATATTTTTCCCTATTTGAGATAGCATGCTGGGAAGAAGAGGAAATCGTTCTTCCCTGCCCAAATATGATGCTGGCATTGCCATACAGCAAACGAAAGGAGTTGCTCAGGATGCTCGTGATCGCTGGTTTTCCTCCTGAGCTCTTATCACCGTAAAACTCACAAAGCGTTATACTGAAATTCATCAATTCTACAGAAAATTTTCATCATCATCATAACAGATTTTATATATAACATATACATATATATAGATACAGAGAGATTTCATTTCTACCTCTCTACCAGCATCCTAAATAGCTTTCTCTGCACATATACATAAAAATCAATGTTGTATGTTTATGATAATGGCATAATAGACCAAAAAAACACCCAATCCTTCCTTATCAGTAATTTCAAAGGTTGCAGACCTGCCATAAACACAGAATGGCAGGAAATGAGGAGAAAGTACGGTTATCTTCACACAAGCTTGAATGTGAGAGAAAATAAATAAATAAATAACACAAGCTGTGTGCTTTAGAAAGGCTTGCAAATCAAATTATTTTCTTTACTTTTAAGGTCAGCACTGCAGGAAGCAATAATCCTGCAGATTAAAATTAAAAAAAAAGAAATCAAACAAAGACTAGTCCTAAGGATAAAAGCAGAGATATAACTTCAATCACTTAAAACTACCTGAAATTGGTAGGCCTGGCTCCAAAATGATGGCGTGAGGGAGGGGCTGGCYGGGGGAACCGGATTGCAATCAGCAAACAAGGAGAAAACCCAGGCTGTGCGCAGAGATGCTAATCTAGTGCTGACCCGAGCGGCGCTGCCTTGTAAATCTTTTTTTTCCTCTATGCAGGCAAATTCTAATTACAGCATTTCACATTCCCTGATTTCTAGGAAGCCAACGTACAAGACTTGATGATTTTGTCTTTTTTTTTTTTTTCTGCTCTGTTTTTTATCGAGTTGTTTTTTCTTCCCTCCCCCTTCTCGCTCCGAAGTCTTGGCCATGCACGAGAACGTGTTGAAATGCCCCACGCCCGGCTGCACAGGACAGGGCCACGTGAACAGCAATCGCAACACGCACCGCAGGTACCTGCTCCGAGGGCCTCTCCGGAACGGCAGGGCAAGGGTGGCGGYGGGCGGACAGCCAAAAACCCATCATTTTTACCTTGCATAGGGGCCCTCACACTGAGGTGTGGTGCAGCTCAGATGGGCAAAGTAGGGATGACTGAAGACAAAAAATAATTTGGGAAGGCAAGACCAAAGTGACAGTGAATTATGGCTGGTGGCATGGCACTTTGGGGGATTTTTAGGGATTTCCGTGATATTTAGCCTGAAATTACTCCATGATGCCTGTTATTTTAGGTCCCCCCATTGTAGGATCTCAGCCCAGATGCAGTCAGGAACAGCTTTGCACTTTGAGAACCATAATTGTACCCCCTGCTCTGACTTTGCTCAAACTCTAGCACTTTCCATAAATAAGACCGCTGCAGTTGGAATGGAAGGTGCTCCTAAAAATTACTTTCACAACAAGAAAGCTTCCAAAGAGCCAGACTAGCTTGTGCTACGGAGATATGCTCGTGCATTTAGGATTGTAGCATCCGTTGCACTYGCGTGTAGTTGGCATGCAGAAAGCGCCAGTGCCGATGGGCTTGCAGGCGCGAGGTGGGCGTGCGTAACAACTTGCTCCTGCGGGAGCCGGGGGGCATGCTGAGCTGATGAGTGCTTCAGCGGAGCCATAGTTGCAAGAGGAAAATTGGGGAAAATGTGCTCAGATAATTGAGAAGCTCAATTTGGAATAGACAGAGAGATGAGTGCGTGTTCAGCTTGTGTTTAGCCCCGCTGCTGCTGCATGACGCCGGGGCTGGTGGTGATGGCTGGGTTATGGAGCACCACAGTTCAGACCCAAACCCTGGTGGGAACAACGGTGTTTATGATAATGGCATAATAGACCAAAAAACCCACCCAATCATTTCTTGTCAGTAACTTCAAAGGTTGCAGCCCCTGCAAGTGGGTCCTGGTCTCCCACGACCTCCTTCCTGAGGTGTGAGGATGTTGGAGGTTGCGCACATCAAAAGTGCAAATGCTTCCCTGCAAGTGCCCCTCGGATGGCTTCCTGCAAACTGGGTCAGCAAAAGAGCTGAATACATACAAATCACGAATGCCATTTATCGGTTAAAAGCACTCGGAAAAACCAGCCCGTCCCCTGTCTGCCTTTGCTGAGCTCAGCCCGGTGGATCTACCCGTTTGATCCGTCTCCAAGTCTTCAGGAAGCTCAGGGGCTCTTGTCCCTGTGAGATTTGGCACTTGACGTTTGGCTGCTTTGCTGCTTGCCTAAACTAAAAAATAAATAAATAAATAAATAAATAAATAAGAAAAGGCAAATGATTTCCGTATGGGCCTCAGTGCAGCTCTGGGGCGGATTTGGGTCTCTGAAGTGAGTGAGGATTTTCATGCATGTCCCTTGTGCTCAGTTTCCCTCTCTTTCTCCCTGTTTTTTTAATTTTTGTTTGTGTTTGTTTTGGTTTTAACTCACAGTTTATCTGGGTGCCCCATTGCTGCTGCTGAAAAATTAGCCAAATCGCACGAAAAGCAACAAACCCAGTCTGGTGATCCTTCGAAGAGCAGCTCCAATTCTGACCGGATACTCAGGTGAGCGGGTGGGAGCAGCGCGGCGCGGTGCCGCGTAGCCCCCCCCGTCCCCCGACAGCGGGGCTGGCGAGAGAAGCCGTCGCAGCTCGCTCCGGCTGTATCCTGCTMCTGCTGAGTCCTGTTATTACGATCATAGGTCCGGCCAAGGTGGGGAGATATTTAATTGATGATCCCAGGGAGGGCACTGAGGACAATGAATTGCTTCTGTAGCATCAATTAACGCTGAGGCTACAGGCCAAAGGGTTTTACCCGTGCAGCAGAAGGCATTCGTGCCGCTCGCGCTGCAATGCAAACTGCCGGAGAATTATGGCTATTATATTAGCATTATGAGTAGGGTGGGCTCGGCGAGGGGGAGGAGGAGGAGATTTAGGCTGCTCATAAATCACTTGATTGCAGTTTCGTTTAAGTACACCCGCTTTGCTTTCTTCACCTCCGCGGTTCAGAGGAGAGAAACCCGCCAGTCATTTTCGCGACGCGTGCATTTATTTTGTTATTTTGCTCGTGTCTATCTTCCTGCGAGAAAGGGCTGTCTGACGCTGAGAACATCCCTGATAGATCCTGGCCTCCGTAGCTGCTGTGATTCACGAGGCTACAGATGGATTGTAATACGGGTAGTTATCCTGTAATGAGAGCAGGAAGATAAAATCCCCAGTACAGACCCTTCAAAACGCGGCTGAAAGCACCCCCCAAAGGCAACAAAGGCTCTTTAATTTATTTATTTGCTCCCCAGGAGTGCYGAGCACCCCAGTGCACTGATGCTGAGAGCTCAGTGCTTGGAAAAGAAGGCCATTTAGGGCGATTACTTATTTATTTGCAGCAGAGCCTGCGACGGGCGCAGTGCGCTCTGAGCACATCACGAGGACAGTCCATGCTCCGAGGAGCCCCCRCTCCGAGGACTAAGCTGGTGGAAAGAGGTCATGGGAAGGAGAATAACAATAGGGCATTTATATACAATTTATATGCAAGACAAATTGATTCATGATAGGCAGCCCAGCAGAAGTGGGTCTTTAAAAGGGAGTCGAGGAGTCGAGCTCGCTGTTGCAGTAAGTCTGCAGTGGAGATTTGAGCTGAACTGGGGTCCTCGCGCCTGTGTGTGCCATTTTGCACTGGGACCCCCGCAGACGAGTGACACCCAAGTCTTTCTGACCGTTGGAAAAGCGCTGCCATGCCACAGCAGCCTGCAATAAAATTGTCTTGCATGAGATCGACACCTCAGTGTTTGGTTTAAAAACGAAAAAAATGGGGAAAAAAAAGAGAGGGGGAATCTAAGAGCCCCACCTCTTGCGCGGATCTACTGAGGGAGAGCAAAAGGGCTGTCTCCTCCTGCTCTACCCCCACAGCCCCTCGGGGACGAGGCGCAGCTGAGCGTCCCCATCGCGCCTGACTCCCCCCGAACAGCCGCGTCTGCAGACCRTCCCTGTCGCTCACGCGTACATCTGGCAGCAGTGGGGTCCGCACGGTGCCGGCAGAGTTTGGCGCAGCTCCACAGCAGCGTCCAAGGGCACGGCTGTTGGGCTAATCTGCCCTGATAGCACTAGGAGATGGAGAGGGCAAAATGCCCAAGAAAGGGATCTGCTTTGTTTCGAGTTTAATATTTCCCCACCACCTTGGGCAGGGACTAGTCTGGGTGCTCCCCAGGAATGGCTTGCAGGGAAGGGAAAGGAAAGGAGAAATCACTGTTGCTCGTTGTCTTCTCCACAGGCCTATGTGCTTTGTGAAGCAGCTGGAGATCCCTCAGTATGGAAGCTACCGGCCCAACATGGTCCCAGCAACCCCCCGGGCCAACCTGGCCAAGGAGCTGGAGAAGTACTCCAAGGTCACCTTCGATTATGCAAGTTTTGATGCTCAGGTTTTTGGCAAACGCATGCTTGCCCCAAAGATTCAGACTAGCGAAACCTCACCTAAAGCCTTTAAATGTAAGTTGGAAGCAGGGACGGGTTGGGTTTTGAATCCTCTCTGACATTCTCATCTTGTGTCGCGTGCCACGAGGCTCTCAGGCGCGTAGGTCTGGGCTGACGGGAGAGCTAAACCAGGTCCCACGGAGCCTGCTTTTGGTGCAGAGAGGGGTCTATGGCTCCGATTTTGAGCCATGGGCTCCAGTTTTGAGTCTCATGCTGGGAATGTTTTGCAAGCCTCCTCGGCTTCAGTTTTGGGAAGAATTGCATCAAGCAGGGGGAACATTAATCTGAGCAATGTCTCTAGGTGGGRTAAGTTACACAGCTGTCCCCAGTTGGTCCCCACTGCTTTGCAGTTCATATCTATTGATCTGTCTTTTCTCATCTAGCTAAATGGATTATAGTTTTCCTCTCCTCTATCTTATATACGACCCACTCGAGCCATTTGTCTTCTCTGCTGTATCCTGTTCTCCAGCTCCACCACCTATCGATCATACACCTTCTAGCTATCAGCTCTTTCATATCCAAGCCACCCACCTCTGTTTTTTACCCAGGATCTTGCACTGTTTACAGCACTGTGCAAGCGCAGTGCGGGTGAAAATGAAATGGCTAAATAAACCCTCAGAGGATGGGCTGTCAGGAGCTGGAGAAGAGATGCATGGGGGGGACAGCCTGCTGCACAGCTGCGCTGGGAGGACCCATGGTTGCATCCCCGCTCCCTTCGACTCCCAACATCTTTTAAATCTTTTTCTTAAAAAAGAAGGAGGGGAAAAAAAAAAAAGATTTAGGAAACCAGTTTGCAGAAGTCAGCAGCCTCAAGAGGGCTTTCTGTCTGGCTAATCCCACTTCCAGAATCCTGTTTAATCCTGATGCAGCTGCTCTCTAAAAAGTGCTCATACTTGAAAGCATCCCGGTGGTTGCACTACAATGGAAGCTCCCTTTATTACAGTACTAAATCTGTAAAGGATCAGACAATGAAATTGGATGGAGGCCAGAGAGCACAACTGCCACTGTCATCCTGGGTTAGGGCTGATGGAAAAGTAATTTGTTTCCCAGCACAAGTGATTCTCTTGCTGAATAGATTGTGTTATTTGCAATATTAGCAAAGAATTTTCGGGGTAATTGTACTGACAAAAATAATTCCAGCAGACCCACTAGGATAATCCTTTCTATTTTTTCTCATCACTTATTTTACTAATTTGCTGATTGCGAGTCTATTAGTGGTAGAAATACTTATGAAATGGAAAAGCACCGCTGAGTCTACAGTGTGAAATTGAAATTGGCATCTCATGATCCTGGATACTGTCAGGTTGGGCTCGCAAATACCCGCACCCCACCGAAAAGACATGGATTAAACCAGACTTGAAAACAAGCAGTAATACACAAGGATAACCATTTGGGCAAGCCTCCAATGAGTTAATCAAAGCGACAAGATGAATATGATTGCCAATCATAGCAGGGAAATCTGTTCCTTTCACTGAGAACTTATTTTAAAGAGATCTTCATCCAGAGGGATTTATATTCCCCTGCATGTGTGTGCATAACTCCCATTAATGTCAATATGCATTATATACGCACACAATGAGGAAGAAAGCAGTCCTTGAGAAGATTAGCATTTTATAGTGTCTTATATTTCGAGTTCATAATGGTAATAATAAAATCACTTTACTCTGTAGCAACATCAACCAAGGTTGTCTAGCTGCTTTACAAACATCGGGCCAAACCTTACGTGTCTTCCTTGGGCAAGACTCCCACTGAAGGGGGTGGAAGTTTTCCCTAAATAAGGACATAGTGAAATGAATTAAGAATTTGAAGATTTTGCTGATCGATTCAGAATACAGCCCGCAGCCCTGTGATGTGTATGAGATGAGATGATCCCATCTGCATCCAGTGAAGCCACTGACTTCTGAGGGACTCCATGTGCCTCAGGGCCCTTCTGAATGGGTCCAGTTTCAAGATTAGGCCAAGTTTATTGGGGGTTAACCCTGAGAAATACTGAGTCTCACTGACTCCCTTCCGTTTCATAGGTGTGGAGGGAGCATTGCATCTCCAGCGTTGCAGTGCTGTGGGCTATGACACACAATAATGAATAGCGCAGTGTAGGGATCGCATGCGGCTGTGCAATAAATCCTATTATTCAGATATATTTAAATGATATGACAGCTGTCAGAACATCCATATTTCATTGGTGTCATTATCAGAAGCTCATATTTCATGGTCACGTTTTGCTATTAATGTAATTTTTTACATTACAAGTTTTCATATGTGACACAAGAAACCTCCCTGTAAGTCAGCTCTGCAGATAAGTTATGAACATATGGAGAACAAGGAAAGAGCTGGGAAGCTTCCCTAAGCTTTCTCCTTTGAAGTCTTCCAATGAGGGATAGTTTTAATGAAGAAAAGTGCTGTGTTTTGGGGACTTGATGGCTGAGTTAATGAATTAACTTTCCACATCAAGAGACCTTTGCACAAGTTCCTGGCTGCAGCCAGCACTGCTACYGTTGCACGTCCCTAGCAATAAAACAGCCCATGGCTTTATAATAAATACAGGTTGCCACTGAAACTGCTAATACGTTAGCTGTGTCAGACTGACTTAATGTCTCACYGTTACTTGTGCCAGTTATACATTAGCCTTGTGTTGTTCCTTCTTTTTTTTCATTCCAGCCAAACCTTTTCCAAAGGCCTCTTCCCCCAGCCACAGCCCCTCCAGCAGTTACGTGAAGAGCACTTCATCTTCCTCTACAGGCTTCGACTACTCCCACGACGCCGAGGCTGCGCACATGGCTGCCACTGCCATCTTAAACCTCTCCACCCGCTGCTGGGAAATGCCTGAAAATCTCAGTACGAAGCAGCAAGAGGCTCCCAGCAAGGTGAGCCGAGCGCATCTGTGCTTAGGGTGCACTGACCACTGGTGTCAGCGCAGAGGGGAGCCAGCTTGGACGGGCTCTTTGGATCTGCAGCAGAGCTGGTAGTTAATTTTGATGTAGAAAATAGTGGGTTAATACTTGACGTTTTGGATGCAAGGAATACTTTTAGTTTGTTTTTCATGCCTCTCATTTTGATCTTACAAACAGAGAGGAAATGCAGAGACTTTTCAGAGCGAGGAGTAGGGACTGAACCCTTTCACTCCTGAAATGCCATGGGTGATGCACTGTTTGAGGGAGGTATTCTTGGCTATGAGCATGTTATGGAGATGCATCAGGGCTCAAATTACCCATCTGAGACAATCATCATTTTCAAGCAGATTCTCAGGGCTGGATTCAGTTGCTCATGGGTAGGTATCAGATGCTATTTGAGATTGCCTCGTGTGTCCAGGTTGACCTCCAGCTATTTTGCAAAGAACACCAGTTTTCCAGAGGTCCTATGTTGCACCCCCAGCCTTGTGCAGATGTCTTGGATGCCCTGGGGCATCATAAATGTCACTAGGTGTCTGTGTTCAGGCAATTGAGTTAAAACCCTGGGTTGTTTTAGCAGAGGCATACATTTGCACGGCATGTTTCTGAAAATGTTTGTGAAGGAGCATCCCCTACCATTTAGTTCCTTCTAATTGACTGCAGAGAGGAAGGGACATGAATGACCTGCCCCCTGCACTGCAAAGGACAAATAGGGGCAAAATCCCTTTATGGAATTGCTAGCAGCAGCTAACTTTGGGCCTGTTTCCAAACTTTCAGTCCATGGACATTGAGGTGGATGAAAATGGGACTTTGGACTTGAGTATGAACAAGCACCGCAAGCGGGAGAGCACCTTTCCCAGCAGCAGCAGCTGCAGCAGTAGTCCCAGCATGAAGTCCCCAGATGTGTCCCAGCGCCAAAACAGCACCAGTGCCACGAGCAGCACCATGACCTCCCCCCAGTCCAGCCAGACCTCCCGCCAGGATGAATGGGATGGACCCATTGACTACACTAAACCAAATCGTCAGCGGGAAGAGGAGCCAGAAGAGGTGAGTGACAACTCTAGATGTTTAACTAACACTTTGTGGGGGACCAAACGCCGTGTTTGCTTGCCCAGTTGTCTTGTTTTACCCAAACACCCTACTTTACCCCTTGAGCCTAGGAGAGAAGTACTGTTAGCTTCAGCTTCAGTGCTACCAGACTTCAGCTGCACACAACCAGGCAGGGCCAGAGCCATCCTGGGGGCAAACATGGCCCCTCTTAGCCAGTGGGTGCTCTTGGCCTCACTGGGGTGCTCCTGCCAGGGAAGCACCCCATTTCTGTAGTTTTGGGTCTACATTGCTTCCTTCACTATATAACCTTTCAGCATATTTGCATTAGTGGTGCTTCTGACACTGTTCCCCAGGGTGATTTATATCTGCCATTAGCAGATACGGCCCCTTGTGCCATTAGCACCAGTCCTTGAAGGTGGGATAATCTAGCCATTACTCCTTGACTGGGTGCAGCTCCTGGCACGGGAAGCAATGCAATGACTCCCTGCCCATAGGGCAAGGTGGAGACAGGCAGTGCCAAGGAAGAGAATGGGGGGAGTCACAGTGATCCCTAACCCTGCAAGACCTTGGGAAGCCCAGGTGAAAATCCCGGTCTCTATACAGATGTTTTACACATTTCTCCTGCAAAAAGAGAAAATCGCAGCATCAACGAGCACCACTGCAACCACTTTTTCTGGCTGTTTTCTTGCAGTCAGAGCCTGCAGCCCATTCTTTTGCCTCCTCGGAAGCTGATGAGCAAGAAGTGTCAGAGGAAAACTTTGAAGAACGAAAATACCCAGGGGAAGTTACTTTAACCAACTTCAAGCTTAAATTCCTCTCCAAGGACATCAAGAAAGAGCTGCTCACGTAAGTGCTGCCTTCTTGTCTCTTCCTCCAAAATGCTTAAAATCCTCAGGACAGTCAGGCAGGTAGACGGAAGTTGTTAGAAAATAAATACATTTTAAAAGTTAGTTTAGCCATGYTTCTTACTGCGATGATTTTATTTCATCTAAGCACTTCAAATGAAAGCTTAAAGAGAAACTCCATCCTCTGACAACTTCTGATCATTGAGGCAAAATATATTCCCACATGGCCTTCTGGAAACTCTGTACTGATGAAGAGAACTTTCTGTGGAGCTCTGTGTTCTGGGRATTCACAGATGTGGCCATGGAAACATCTTTGCAGTGTCCATTTTCCCTTGTATTTTCCTACAAGAGTTCTTCTGACACAGTGGTGGGGGTCTGTCCAATTTTCTGCCCCCTCACGTATGGGACATGGATGGTCCTTTGCAGCCAACAGACTCAAGGGAGCTCAGTACCTTCTCAACGGAGATGTTGAACCATAGGCCACGAGATGCCTCATTGGGAAGTCAGGACTTGTTGGCTACTTAATGTAGAGCACTGAGTCCCATAACTGTGAAAATGCAGAGACCATAAAATGTGAGCTATGGCTACAGTGAGATTGCCGTTGTGCTGCATTTAAAATTGGAGAGTGACCTTRACCAAGCTCACACCTATGTATTCATGACGTTGAGGGGGAAAATAGATTCAGATCTTTTCTATAAGATACAGTATCATTCCTTATCCATGCTAGTTCCTCAAACTAATAGTTAATGTTTAGAGTCTGACTCAAACATTGCAGCTTGGATCTGGCTCAGATCTAAAGGGAGGTCAGGATCAGTTTTGAAGTAGTGGTGGGAGGTCTCCTTTCCCATCTGCTGTGYTTAGACCTCTTTCCTGTACATCTTACCTTTCTGTATGTTAAATGCGAAAGAGTTGGTGGGCTTCATTTCCCTGACTGTATACAACTTGGCTCATTATTTGGCTAGGCAAGCAGCAGGCTGAGCGAGCTGTGTAGATAGTCAGGAAAGAGATCCATGGGGGCAAATAAGAGCAGGAACAGTATCTTCCCTAAATGAGCAAGACACATATTAACTGCCCTATACAAAGCTCTAAAGGCTTTTTATTCTTTTTTTTAATTCAGCAGTGACGTGAGTAGCAATTTCTGAGGTAAAGCCCTGAAGTCTTTTCGTGCTTTAATTGTATTATGAAGGTAGAGAAATCTCCTAAGTGGAAACATCACCAGAAATAAATGGTGCTGTGGGCAGCCCTGAGCCTTCTTTCCCCATTTAGCATCCTTGATCCTTTCTGACCCAATGGCTAATGAATTAGCTGAAGTTAACTCAAGAGCAGATGTATATTTGTATATACGTGCTGTGTATATTTGATTCTCCATGTCCAAGTGTAGTCCTTGGGCCTACTCCGGGTACCAAAGGCAATACCTGTGAAGGTGTTCCTCACTTCTATCGTCTTGTAGCCCTCCTACCTGTACAAGAGTGTGTACCACATAGCTATATATCACCACTGCTTGAACATCTTCATGGCAGTGCTAGTTGCAGGGTTCACTGCTTTTGGGCAGGTGTTGGGGCTGTGAAGGACTTGAGGGTATTTTCCTTGCTGTGAGTAACCTTTGCATGTGCTCCTTGTCCCATAATGCAGAGGGACAACTGGAGGCAGCAACAGCAGAGGGTATAAAACATGCTGTTTGATGGGGCATCAGAAACAGGATCCCCAAGACCACCACATGGACAAACTATGAGCTGGTTTTCCAGCCTTAGTACCAAAACCCATCCGGTTCCTGTGCGCTATGTATTGATGGGGGTTGTCTTTCCCTATTTTGGGGATATAGACATGCCCAGAGTGGTCCCATGCCTGTTTTCCATCCCTTGCATTTTGCGAGTGCCCAGACCACACAGTCCCCTTTGCAGCTCCTTGTGTTGACCAAAGCCAGATGCCGGCTCCTCCCAGGGAAGAGCCTTTCCAGAGCCTCAACCTGCCAGGCCAGGCTGGCACCGGCCTCCCTGCGTGTCCCGGGACAAACCTGCTATCTCGTGTTTGTCCTCAGCCACGGGGCAGGCAGGGCGATGCTGGCCAAGGACCTCACCTGCTCAGGCATGAGACAGATGATTTTGATCCCTGGGCACCATGAAGCTACGATGCCTTTTCCCGTTACCCATGCAATTCATTAGGAAGTCAGGGAAGAGGGACAGGTATGAAATGCAGCCAGGTTGAGCCATCAGTCAGGGATGCGGCGGGCTTTGAGTGTCCTCAATCTAGGAGCCCCCAGGCACTAGAGCCAGAGGTTCCTTTTAATTCCTATTTGGAGTGAATAGCATTTTCAATCTTTTCTTTGCAGCTATGAGGGCTGAAAAAGTCTTTTCAGAAAGCTGAAAACTGAGGCTTTCAGGGAATAACCTGATTCCAGCAGCCAGAGCTTTAATATTGCAAAAAATCATCTGAACTGGCAACACCCAGGCAGTAAATTTGACTCTTTGTTCATGCCATCCAGCAGGCTGTCTCAAGTCTTCCACTGCCACCAAGCAACCAAATATTTTTAACGCTTTCTTCACATTTTGYCACAAATTCCTTCTCACGGAGGTTTGTTGTGATCTTTTGGGAACAAAAAAAAGGAAAGAAAGGAGGCTGGAATGGAAACATTTGGTTTATCTGCATGCAAACGTATAAACAGCTGCTGAGGTGGTGGCTGAGGTGGGGTAGGGAGCYGGAGGAGCCAGAGGCTTGTCCTTGGGCTGGGGCCACCTCTGAGCAGGGTGATCCCCCAGGCAGACCCCAGGAAGGCCCAGCTGGTTTTGCACRGATGTGAGTCTTGGCTGGATTCATTTCTTTCTGGCACTGATGCTTGTTGTTGTTGTCGTTGCTCAGTTGCCCTACGCCAGGCTGTGACGGCAGTGGACACATCACGGGAAACTATGCCTCTCACCGCAGGTTGGTTGACCTTTCTTTCGCGGTTCTGACTCTAGAGACAACTTTTTTTTAGTGTGGTTTTTTTTGTCCATGTGGATGGTTTGGTTCTGTTTCCTCCCCACTTCTGTTCCCCTTCCCCACGCCCCAGCCCTTTTTCTTTTTCCTCCCCCCCTTCCTTTTTTTTTTTTTTTTTTTTTTTTTCTTTTCCTTTTTTTTTTTTTTTTTTCCCCCCCCCCCCCCTTTTTTTTTTTTTTTTTGCTTATCCAGATATTCCATCTCTTCTCTTTCAGCCTTTCTGGTTGTCCTCTTGCTGACAAGAGCCTCAGAAACCTCATGGCTGCCCACTCTGCTGACCTCAAGTATGTTTGCGCTCAACTTGGAACTCCTTTTTTTTCTTTTTTTTTTTCCCCCTTTTTTTTCTCTCTTCCCCTCCCCACCCCGCCTCTCCTCGTGCTATGCTTTTGCTTTTTCATCCCCTCCCTTCTCCATTCAAAAAGCTGATCAAAATCCACCTGTGATGAGCCCTGGTGGAGAGTCCGGTCTCTCATTATCATGCTGGGAAGAGGCAATGGCTCACGTGCAAATACGAATGCTTGGGAAGGCTCCTTTTGGGGAGAGGGCTCACAGAGCCACTCAGAATTGACCCAAACCCCTGGCAGGCTTTCTCTGGGCGCTATAGAAATATGCTATTTTCTTTTCCATTTGGAGTCTTTTCCCAAGCTCTTGCTACCTAGTTTGTGACATAACCCTTTTCATTCAGCGTTTTTGTGTAGCCATCAAATAATACAAAACCCAGAGAAAAGCATGCGCTTTATTATTGCATAGAGGCACAGCTGGGAAAATACCGCTAGGACGTAGCAGAAAGAAGCCAACTCTTTTGGAGAACCTGGTATGCTAATTACGTGCTAAATTTTAGGGGCTGTTCAGGATCCAGTGACAGAGATTTCTATTCATTTCAATAGGAGTTTGATTTGCGGGGGAATGAAAGCGAGAGAAAGAGCAAACAATGATTCGCGAGGCCGGATCCTCAGCAGCTGCAAACAGGCAKGGTTGAGTCCAAGTCAATTAACCGGCGCTAAGCGGCTCAGAGGCGCTCGCGGCTTCTTTGTTTCCATCTCCGCTCCCAAACGGGGGAATCCAGTCTCGAAACTTTCATTCAAATCTGCTCCTCCAAATCTTGTTTTCAGCTTTGCTGACTTCTTCCCAAAGCTGCCTCATTTTCGGTAGGGGATTTATTCCTCACAAGCGAATTTCCCAAATGTTCTCTTACGTTCCTTCCCCTAAAGAAAGGCTTAATAGAAATTGTATTTAAAATAGGTGGAGACACTTAGCGGGGATACTTCTCCACTAAAGTCCAAACCAGATCTTCGGGGGAGAACCAGTTGTGAATTTGTTTTCAACATCTCTTCCACGGAGCCAGCCTGTCTTTCGAGGCTGATTCTCCACTTCCTGCTTTGCCGAATCCAATTTTAGGATTATTTGGACGCTAAGTTATTCATAATCATACATACAACTGAAGAGGCCTCTACTGAGAGTAAAACCACRTAGGGGGGCTTTGCATTGCAAAGGCTTATCATAAAAAGCTTTATGTCCTAAGGAGAGGAAAGGAAGAGAGGAGGAGAGGAAGATGAAGGGATTTGCCTGAGTGTGTCCGCGGCGAGCTCAGACTCCAGCCCGCATCTCCGGTCTCCCACTGCCGATGCGCAAAGAGCTGCGGGAGGGCAACCGAGTCCCTTCATGCAAGAAAAACTGGGTTTCAGAGATGTGTTTCTTCAGGGGCTGAAGTCCGTGCTGGCACGTACGTGCTCTGAGCCCACTTTCTCTCCTCCCAACCGTAGGAAACACTATGCCCTTGAAGGGTGAATATTGAACCTTCGYGCCTACATCTGGCTGCGACACCAAAGCTGCCCTCGCAGGAGCAGATGGGGCTGGCTGAGGCACGAGCTTAAGCAAAACCATTGCTGACGAGCAGTCGTTTCCGCGCGTGAAGAATGTTTGTGGAAAACAGAGATGCAGTTGGTGATGCTCAGAGCCGTGCTAAGGAGAAATCGTAGTGTCAGGAGGGAGCCCCTTTGCTCACTGGAGGGTGGTCAGAAAGCCCCAGRTGTCCTTACAGCGGTCCAGAGGCAGCGTGTGCCCGGGACTGCTCTGCTGTCCCACCGCTGCCGCGGGTGGCGGTGCCAGGATTCRGTATCACAGAGGCACAAAAGGAAGCTGGATTAGTCAATATTAATAGCGTATTCCAGTGGACGGAAAGGACATGCATGATTAGTGCTAAGTATACTTAATGTGCATTATAGCCAATACACATTYTAAAAGCACCTCTTAAGAGAGCTTTGCTGAAGTGGTGTTTCTCCAGCAGCCTGAAGAATAGCCAAGTGATCGTACAATTACTATTAAAGATATTAAAAGCTGTCAGCCCCAGTGYCCATTTTCAGTATGGGCCAGGAGAAAAAACAGAGTCGTTTCTGAGACTGAGTCACTCAGAACGTTTGCTGTTCAGGGTGTCCAAACCTGACACGTTCCCCTGAACCTTTCAGGAGTCTGATGTTAACACTATTTACCAAAATCATATATAAAATAGGAGAATCATGGCCAAAACAAAGCTTTTTAATGTTATTTCCCAAATATTGTTTTGTTTTTATATCCTGGTAAGGATGGGAGCATAGGGAGGGAGGAAGGGAATAGGATTCAGAGATCTTGCAGATACCGTAGTCGTATCTTTTCCACAACTTCAGATAAGGCTATGTCAGCATTTCTATTATAAATTCTATTTCAGGGGTTAATATCCCTGATATAAAAAAATAGCTCCAGGCTGGAACATCCAATAAAAGGTCTCTGTCAGAATGATTTGTCTCCAGATAATTAAAAATAAAAATCAAATCACTTCTTTCACCTCTTTAAAAGTACTGAAAGGCAAAAGGAATTAGACGTTAGTGTTTTCATAGTTTCATCCCACCCCTGAAGCTAGAACAACAMAGCAATAGTTTTGCTTTCTAATTTAACAGTGTATAACAGCCAAATGTCACAAACACACAGGAGTCTCCTAAACCTGTATTTTCTAAATGATACAGAGGATTTCATCAACGTCCTGCTAGATCTGTCTCTGCCGTGGCCCATCTCATTGCTGCATTTCAGTTCATCTCTTACTGCGCTGGACCTGTGTGTGTTTCCCTGGATCTGGGCAGGCTGTGTTGTTCCTTACTTAGTCTCCCAGGCATCCTTTCGGGACCAGCATGTGTCCCTGCTGTCCCATCCTGTAGGCTCTTTCCGCCCTCCCCTGAGCTGGTCCCCGGTTGCTAACTGCATCCCTTCCCGAAGGTCCTGTGTTGCAGGAGGTCCCGATTTACATCTCCCCTCTCTCAGGGACATGTGTTCACTCCTGAACATGGTTTTCATGATTGCTTAGCTTCACATGTTTTGTAACGTCTCCAAAAAATCATTCATTCTTTGCTTTACCTAGCAGGAAAGAGGAAGAAAGACAAAATGGCAAACTATCTCATCTATTTCTCTTCCTTACTTTTCTATCAAGCTTTCCTTAAGTTTTGAGAAGAGTCCTCCAAAGAGCTCAGGATCCCTCTGCCCCAAATGYGCTTTCTTTTCTTTTCTGATTTATGGACTCCCTCCTGTCTCTCCAGCTGGTTTCCTTCTGTTACCGCTGTCCTGTGGTGAAAGCCAATCCCTTTTCCTCTCTTTTGGCAGGGACTTTCCTGATCAATCCTGGCAAACGACCAGAGTCCCTCTACTAGCAATCCAACTCCAGGGTTTTCCTGCTGGAAAAACTGGTTTCCACTGGCCAATGTGCTATCATCTTAGCCAAAGATGCTCATCTGAATGGATGATCGGCAGTGTTAAATGAACCTTGACACTCTAGGTCAGGCGCCAGATTTTTTCCGAATGTGGGAAAATTTGCATATTGCTTTTCCCAAATATACTGGCCTTGGAGGCTGGACATACATCTGCCACACAGTCGCCCATCAGTTTACTGAGGTGTCCTGGAGATATTGGGCATTTACACAATGATCCCTGTTCTGCTGCAGCCAAACAACCAACGGTACCAAGCACTAGTGGCTTGAAAAACGGGGATTGAGAAAGTAGAGGCGCTGCAAAATTCCCCCCCGAAAGGCAATCTGCAGCTTGCAGCTGGGCTGGGCACACGGAGTGGCCACGGCCGTGCCACCACGGCCGACGCTGATGCAATCCCGGTGCGGCCAGGTGAAGCTCCTCTCAGCGAGCTGTGCAGTGTCGCAGCGGTGAGCTGCGCTCTCTCCCGTTCAGCATCCGCTGGAACGAGTGGCCGACCCTCTCCCATTCATCCTGCAGAGGCAGCGTGGATTTTTTCCCCAGATACTAAACACTTGACTCAGAACAGCGCTAGCTAATTGGCAGGCTGGCATGCACATCCTCGGCTGGGACTACTCGCCTCTTTTCCTTGTCCCCATGACAACTTTTATGTCTGCGTGTCACCTACAGCATTCGCAGCAGATCTTTATGCTCGTTGTACTTCGTATTCCATCACCTTTCTCGCTTCTGTGGCCTTAATGATGCAGCGCTTAACTCACACCATTATCTTCTTTCTTGCTTGATAATGTTTGGAGCCTGTGCTAGCTTTTGTGCTGTTTTATGTGATCACAGAAGTGTTCTTCTGTGCTTTAATTTCATTCATGTCTTCGAGCGCTGGATGCTTACCTTCGAACCGATGATCACAAATGTACCTTCAAAGATTCCTTTGTACCGGGCAGAGGCTGAGGAGGGAGGGGGAGATTTTTTCACTGAAACACAAAAAACTCCTGGTACATCATGTGAAAGGACCTGGTGACTTCCAGCCTAGGGCCTCGTGGGAAGTGGTTTTCTCCCCCCGGAGAAACACTCAGGTCTCTTACCCACAGTATTGGAGACCTCAGCAGACTGTTAGATTAACTGAAATACCGTTTGACTGAGGTCCTTTCGGCCCAGGGAGGAGTCACGGCCCAACCAGCCAGGACAAAGGGGTCCTGTTCTGCCACCGACCTGCTCTGTAACTTGTGGCAAGTTGCTTCTCTGCTCCTCGTAGGGCACCAGTGCCCCCTTGTCCGCACTAACAGAAAGCTTTGCGTATTCTGACCTTCTAGGGCTTTCAAATGAGAGGAATTGCTAAACAGACGTAGCGATTTCTTTGCACTCGCGGGCGCTTGCCGTGCTCTGACCRTTTCTGTACCTGCTCTGTTGCAAATAGATGGGCTCAGTCCCTCAAGCTGCCTGTCTTCACACCATGCGTCCTCCTGGCACTACTGAGATAGCCATGTCTTGGTTGCCTACTTCTCTTCCCTGCTCACTTCATATTTCCCAGAGTTTTTTTAGGCCATGCTCACTGGCTCTTTGGGATCCTTCCTAGAGCGGTGCATGTTGCCCAGACAGCGCGACTCATTGTCCCCATCCAACACCTTTTATTTTGACTCCTTTCATCCTCTCATTCCTTCTTCATCACTGGCTGTCAGAGGAAGTGGCCAGTTTTGGACTCTGAGGACCCTCCTGCRGCTGGGATGGGGTGTCTGTCCTCAGCGAGTTTAGCCCCCCGCCATGGCAGACAGATCTGAGCTAAGACCTTCTGATGGGCTTCACTTGGCCTTGGCCAAGGTGATCCCAGGAGGAGAAAGCTGGATGGACAAGTTCTCCAAGGCTGCGGGGTATTTTTCTGGTTTCTTGTCTACACTTGCATCCAGCCAGATGGTAACTGCTCGCTCCTTACGCCTTCCTCAGGAAGACGGACGTTGCCTGGGAGGTCTTCTGGCTCCTTTCTTTGCATCCTGTGAGCCGTCCCTGCATTGAGCTTGGGAGCAGTGGTGCTCAGGTGCCGCTGGCCCCCGGGCCTCCGTTCACGGGGAGCTTCCTCGGGCCATGCTCCGGGACACCCYGTCTCCTCCTGCTGCCCTTCTTCTCCAACGCTGACGTCTCACAGCACAGAAACTTTTGTGCTGTGGGCGTTACGGACTGGACGTTATTCTTACAGACTATTGTGGTGAGGGAGAGGGAACTATAAGAAAGAAGCTTTCACATTGATGGTCCCTAGATTTTTCTTYGAAATAAGCTATCCCGGTGCTTCGATCCACCGTATTCATCCCCGGGCTAATCGGAGCCTCCCTTTCTTCTGCAGGTGCCCTACTCCTGGTTGTGATGGTTCTGGTCACATAACAGGAAATTATGCATCGCATAGAAGGTAAGATCTTCCTTTAAATTATTTTCTTCCGTAGCCTCTTTCTATTTTTTTTTTTCTCTGCAGTGGGCAGAGTTGTAAAGTTCTGAATAAAACATTAATGTTACTGACAACTGAAGCCTATTTTCATCTCTTTAATCTGACTACTTTTTTTTTTTTGATGTTTCCAGCGTCTGATTAGAAGCTCCCTTCAGTAGAATAAAAGACAAAGGGTCAGATTTTAGCTGATGCAATGTTCCTGTTAATAATGCTACCTATTTATGACTTCTATTATCACTTTAGAACATTAATAGAGGAGATCTAAGCCTTCTGTTTCAACAATTCCATTAAACATCGCAGGCTGTTAGCAGATATCTTCTTATCTAGACACCATTAATTACTGTCCATCTCCCTCAAATGTTTTTTTCTCAAGACTTCTCCTCGTGATGTGAAGCTGCAAAACGAGCGAGATCAAAACACTGTGCTAAATTCAAGGGAAAGATGACTGGAGCGGGGGAATATAAAATGCAGTAATTCTGCCAGTGAGACAGCCCTTTCTTCTCTTTTTAAACACAGTCTGTCAGGCTGCCCTCGTGCCAAGAAAAGTGGAATCAAGATAACCCCAACAAAAGATGACAAAGAAGACCCCGAGCTGATGAAGTAAGTCTGGATAAAACCCCCAAGTGGATCTTTCAGTAGCTCGGTTTTAGGCTGCACAGAGCCGYGCGTGTGAGTAGCTTCCCGACGTGCACCCCGAACCTCCCGTTGCTCCGGGAGCCGAGCGGGAGYGCGAGCCGGCGGCGCAACCCGGCCCCGTGCTGCAGAGCTCGGGGTGTCCGCGTGACGCTGGAGCGAGGGCTGTGGAAGCTTTTCCATTTAATTCCGATGTGTCCTTCCCCCGACATCCAAAGCGTTGTTGCAATTTTGAAATTTGATTGGAAAATTGTGGGGGGGGGAAGGTGACAGTGTATTTTTATTTGTTTTCCAGATGTGAAGCGCGAGCACAGCTGGTTCCTCTCCTGTCTGTGCTTTATATAATTAATGCAAAAAATCAGTAACGTTGTAAATGAGGGGTGAAAATGGGTGAATTGTTGCAGGTTTTGCAGGGCAGTGACAGTCAATTTGGGGTGCTGGTGGGTTCACTTAACTCCCAGGAACGGCAGAGAAATGAAAAATACCCAGTGCTGAGCAGGGTCAGGATCTGGTTACGCTGAATACGCTGCGTTTTGTAGTCTTTTCCACAGCTGAGTATTCAAAGGGGAAAACTGCAAAAGCTCTTCCCTGCTGCCTCCGGCTGAATTTTTCAAAACAGCCAGGGGGTTTAGTCCTACGGGGAGCAGAGATTTCAAATCCTTAGTTTGCTCCAAGAGGTTTCATCTTGCGTGAAACCCGCTGTCCTGACTTCTCRCAAGTTGGAGACTCGCCGGCTCCGCGTTCGGGGCCCGACGCGAGGTCTCGGTCTCTGCCGCCAAACGCAGTTACGGGATGTCGAAGCCTTTACTGGAGCGTGGGGGCCAGCCCTGGCTCCAGAATCCACTTTTTGGTTAATCCGGAATAACCTTAGCCTTTCTGCAGTCCATCCACTAATCCAGCAAGTGCAGGTGGAAGGGGGGGGGTGAAAAGAAACATGGAAAAACTTATCAGCTGCCTCCAGGAGCTCCTGGACGTGCTGGAACGGCTCAGGAGAGCCGGCGCTTGCAGCCAAACCCCTCTGCCAAGGCAGGCTGTCCCCAAATGCATGTTTTTTCCCCCGTTTTAGCTCCTCCTTTCCTGAAGGAAATTTTGTCCTTGCAAAACAGCAAAGGTGAATACTTTGCACCTCTGGGTACTGAATTCTGCCTCCGATCAGACAGATTAATTAGCTGTTTGCGCTTCCCACTCTTCTGCAGGTGCAGGAATAGGGGGGTGCGTAACGAGCCCGAAGTGCTGTGCAATCGTACACCCTGGCGCCTGCTGGAACAGGGATGCGATAGCGGGTAGAAAGGACATTTAAGAAACCGATGATATTTGAGCCATCTGCTCTGTTCTCAGTCTTCGGTTTACAGGAAGGAAAGCCTCCGAGTTAAATGAGCTGTGCGATAATTAGCGGGAGTTAGCGGAGTTTATTAAAAATTAAGCAACCTACTCGAGAATCTACAAGGGAAAAAAAAAAACAACAACCTTTTTTGACTGCAAAGTCCTAAATTGCCGGTGCAGGGGTTGCGGAGAGGGAAGAAGGCTGTAATGCCGCTCCRTTAACCAGTGGCAAAGCAAAGGCAGCGCCAGGAGCGTTCGTGGGTTTTCTCCTCCGGGCTTGCTCCGTTCGCCTCCGGGCTGCCGGGTAGCTGGCTGGGGACGGGGACAGGGACAGGCCAGGGAGGTGCCAAGCACCTCTCCCAGGTGCAATTTCATTGCAAAGGGGCCAGTTCTCAGTGCAAAGCAGAAAGGGGCTCTTGCATGACCATTACGGCGCGGTGCAGCTGCTGCTTGTGTAGGAAGGAGGGACGAGCTGTAAGCGCAGCAGAGGGGACGCAGAGCATCTCCAGCAGGACCGAGGATCCCCCTCGGCGCGGGCAGCAATGCCCAGTCCTCCGTTATTCACAAGATGAGCAGAGACGGGCAAAAAAGCAATACGGTGCAACGATCCCGTTGTTGCCGAGTTACCCCCTCCCTTGGAAAGTTAGCTTTTAGTCTCCTGCGACAAGGTACGCTCCAGCGAAGGTCCCTGCAGGTTCGCATTAAGGAGGCTTAACTCTAATTCCATTACTCCATCTGCCTACCGAAAGCCACTTGGAGCGCGTCCGAGTTTTGCACGTTGCCACCGAGGAGAAAGTAATTCAGTCCCTGTTGTTTTGCTGCTCATCCTTCAAGTAATTTGCTGCAGATGTGATTGAGCAGATCACCTCAACCTTCAGCCTAGCCTTGGCATCAGGCAAAAACATCAAGGGCTGCCTAATTGATCAAAGCGCCGCTAGTGCTCCCATTAAATAATAATAATAAAAAAAAATTGTAAAAAAGTCCAAGCCAGCTGTTTTGCACAATAAGGCTCTGGCTTATTTTTTATCAATAAAAGTGTAATGAAAGTTAAATTAACAGTGTAAAATATGTAACGGTTGGGCCATAACGGCGCACACTAAACGCTGGGGTTTGTCTCTTTCTCGCTCTCTTTTTTTTTCCCCCCTCTCTTTTTCCTCCTGAGGATTCAGTAATTTGCTCGTGATCATATAAAAGCAATGATGTTATGAATTTACTGAGGATCCTGCTGGCAGGGATATTATAAGTGAATTGTGCTGCATTTGCAGCTGATTAAAATCGAGATCAGCATTTTTCAAATTATCTTGGGAAAATAATGGGTGTTCAGCTCCCCCCTTCAGCTGTCAACTCCCCGCGGTACGGAATATAAACAATAAGGGCACTCATTTCGGCGCTGCAACGCAGCTTGCGATTTTCAGGAGCAGTTCAGTGGGTGTTTTGCTAGGAAAACTCCAAGTCCCTAATTACCTTCACGTAGAGGACAAGAGGGTTATTTTTGCCGTTTCTTACCTACTTGCTTTTTTTTTTAATTTTCCTTTTATAGGTAGCTCTCCCTCGAGTAATAAAGTTTTAACTGTATTTATAATTGACTAGCGTCTTTAAACAAATGCGAACCACAGCAGAAACCTTAATAGATGCACCGGGCTTTGGTGAATGATGGAATTTAGCGAGGATGCCATTAGGCAGAGGGGTCGCGGGCGGCGAGGAGAGCGGGTCCTTTTATAGCGGCACTCATCCGCTCGACCGTTCGCCTAAGTCGTGTCAGCACTTCCATTACCCGTCCCCTACCTCCGAAATGTTTTCACTGGCCGTAAATGTCATCTGCGAGGCGGCCTCGCATTGCTGATAATTCGGACTTTTGTGCCGTCGGAGAGGCGGCTCGATCTGCCTGCAGCCCCGCGTGGGGCAACCGGAAGGGTGACGACTCGGGGCGTTGCAGGCTGAGCCCGCTCGCCAGCCCACGGACCCATTTCGTGGGAAACGGTTGTGTCCCCGCGGGTGCAGGAAACGCTCCTCGATCCGAAGGGGGGAAGAGGGTCATCCCGCGGGGTGTGCGCGGAGCTGCGTTGCGATCGTGTTGATGACGCTGTAGTTGCGGGTGATAACAGGGACAACCCCGCAGTCCTCAGCAGCAGCACCCGGCGCGATTTGCTGTGAATGCGTGACGGTTTGGTGCAAGCATGTCGGCCTGGGGGCTGTGTCAGGAGCCCAAAGCCAGGCAGCCCGATTTGCAGTCTTTGCCTTCGATGATGCTATCTAAATGTGTCATTTTTTTTAAGACACCTTTGTGACCTGCTTTTCAGCTGTTTTGCTGCAAGCGCAAGAGCGAAGTGACCTCCACTGTGTGTTTTCCTTTTTGGGGGATTTATGCTGGTTCTCTTTGGTTCTTTCAAGGGCCAGTCGTAACTTTTAATTTCCTGTCTGCCTGCCATATCTCTTGTTGCAAAAACAATGCTAATATTCTCTGAAGGGATTTTTCCATTACATGTTTGGTAGAAGTAACTAAATATTTCTATTCCTCCCTTCTGGTCTTGGACTTAGAAAGCACCTCGCCTCCCACACCCACCCACTCCTGTAGCTCCTGCTTCCCAGCACGAGCGGGGACGTAGGGAGGGCTTTCTCACTGACTTGGTCCCGCTCTTCTGTCCTCCTTCCCTACTTCTCAGCTTAAGATGAACCTCCAACAATGACAAAAGCTCTCAATTTGATTTCAGTGCAGTTAATAATCTCTAGCTACTAGAATAACATATAAAGTTCACTCTGAGTTATGCGGTGCATCATCTCTGTACAAAGACCACGTAGGTTTGGCCATGAAATGTGTTCGGCCAAAAAAAATTGAGGGTGTGGGCCACAGGTCTCAGGTCTGCTGCTCTTTCCTATCCTTACATTGCTTTGCCTTGGGCCTCTGACTGCCTGTTGCCGTCCTTGTGAGACTTTCCCTATAGGCTTCATTATCCACACCCAGAGCAGGACCCACCTCCTCCTGTCGCTCTCCGTACCCTTGCCGACAAAAAGATCAGGTATAATTAGGTGGCTGCTCGTCTGGCTATTTCATGGCAGCGAGATGCTGTGCAGGGCCACATGTCGAAATCCCGACTTAGTTCTTGTGCTCTGCACCAGGACGGCATTCGGAAAGCTACTGCGTGCAGCTCGGGTGACTGCTGGCTGTTTCAGGACTGGTCCTCAGAAGTCTGTAAAGCCCTAACGCTAAAAGCATTCAAACCTTCACTCGGAAAAGCACCTGCGCCCAGCCAGCATATGGAATAAGCACTAAAAGCCCTGTCCAGAGACCCACGTCCTGGATGCCATGTTTTGGATGGGATCTCAGCTTCTGTTTCTTTATTCATTTGCTCAGAAGCAACTTTCCAGCCCAGAGGATTATGGAAAAAAAGCTTGAAGCTCTCAGTAAGGGAACCTAAGAGCAAAGTTATTGCCAGTATCTGAAAATAACCTAGTTGGAGGTATTCTTCCGCTGCCTCTCCAATAGTTGTCAAGTTGGAGAACATCAACATCTTCCTCTGCACCACTTTCCTTCAGTATGTGGAGTCTTAAAACACACAGAAGGAGAGATGCTCAGCTGATGTGAAAGGGCCATGGAGCTGTGACTGTTCACATCAACTAAGCTTCTCCCACGTAAAGGCCAGCTGAAAAGCCCAAATGTCCAGGCTCACTTCCAAGATTTCCTTGCTTCTGCTCATCCTTAATTTTGTTTTCAAGCTTCCTTATGTCTCTCTTCATTCCCATCTTGTAATTTTTGGTAATTCTCCATGCCTAGGTGTCCGGTTCCTGGCTGCGTTGGGCTTGGCCACATCAGCGGCAAATATGCCTCTCATCGGAGCGCGTCGGGGTGCCCTCTCGCAGCCCGCAGGCAGAAAGAAGGATCACTCAATGGCTCCTCATTTTCCTGGAAGTCATTGAAGAATGAAGGCCCGACCTGCCCTACCCCAGGCTGTGACGGCTCAGGGCACGCCAACGGGAGCTTCCTCACTCACAGAAGGTAAATAAGAAAATTCAAACCCCCTGGAGCGTGACAGCATTGCCATGGCAACTTGGTGGGGTTTTCTGGACTGCCTACCTGCTTTAACATCATCCCGATCTTCAGGAACATGAAAGGCATGGTAATTGCTGCTTTTGATGCTGCGCTCAGTCAGGCTCCTGTAAGCTTGGAGTTTTCTGCACAGAAAAAGTGCATAGACTTTCTTACATTGAAATGGTGAGATGTGAACTGGGCAAAAATCACGAAAAGTGATAATTTAACGTTCTTCTATTAGCATGCCAGAACAGGACTTTGGCATCCAAAACAAGGGTTTGGCACCAAAAGCAGCCAGATTAGTTTCACTTTCCTAGGTTGTCATGCCTTCTCTTTTAGGAAACATTGCATTTCTTATTTTTGCTCGGAGAAAATTGCTCTTACTTTATAAATGAGGACTTTTGTGGCATTATTCATAAAGCAATTTCCTCTGTGCCATAAAAAGCTTTTAGAAGAACTGTCTCACAGCATGAACTCCACCAAATGGTATGAACTCTTGTTGGGAACATAAGCACCTATAAATACCGAGAGTTTATGAAAACCATTTTTACTTGCCTTTCAGTTTGTCAGGGTGCCCAAGAGCTACTTTTGCTGGGAAGAAAGGAAAACTCTCAGGGGACGAAATTCTCAACACAAAATTCAAGACCAGCGATGGTAAGGGTTTTCACTCCTTTTATCTTGCAGATGTGGCAGGAAGTGGAATATTTATTATATATTTTATCTAGAGTGTGTTATCACGGAAACCAAATGGATGAGATTTGCTTGTTCTTGATTGAAATGAGGAAGGGAATAGTCATGTTTAAGCTGTCACTGAACACCCAAAAACATACCTGAGGCCCTCTCTTGCCTCCTTGTCTAGACTGGATCACGCTTTCTCCTGTAAGTTGACATCCCTGGAAATACTTATACGAATGAGGGTAACAGAATCAGGCCATTGATATAGACATAGAAATGTTTAATAAATTTGGCTATTTCCTCATGTGCTGATTAACATTTCGTTAATTATCAGCCTTTCTCACCCAAATGTGAACTCGAGGACTCAGCGGACACCTAACAAAAGCGTAGCCACGTAATAACCGTGCCTGCTTGCCCACTACGGTGCCCGGCTGTGCGCGTTTTGTGGTGCCGAAGAGGGCACATTTACGTCTTTGGAAGTAAAATCTTGCCCACCGTGAACGTGGGTTGCACAGTCTATTCCCTACACTCTTGTGTCTTTCTGCAGTCATGCTTTTTATGTACTTGAAAATTAATTTTTCTCTCAATATCTTGTTTTTCATGTTTTCATAGAAGTATTTTGCCTACAGAGTTCAAGATCATAAATATTGCTTTGAATAAATATTCAATCCTTATTTAACGATTTTTTTTCCCCCCTAACTGTGGAGGGAAAAATGAAGGGAATGTATCTATCTCGCACATTAATTATTACTCTTAATTATTGCTCATCACAAATAGTCCTTTTCTTTGTTTTTTTTTCTTTTTTGGTGCAGACATCGCAACTCACAAAACGTGCATCCCCTTTAGAAGATGTCAAAGGAAAGGCAACGATTTTGTGAGTTGCGATGTCCGCGCCAAAGAAGAGGCTCGCGCGGATGCGAGGAGGTCRGCGGACAGCCCGGCCTTTCTGCTTTTCCTCTTCTCGACCGAGAGCGTTAGCTGACCGTCTGCAACTTTCCCCCCTGCAGTTCTGGAGAACGAYGAGGAGATCAAGCAGCTAAACAAGGAGATCAGCGAGCTGAACGAGTCCAACTCGGAGATGGAGGCAGCCATGGTGAAGCTGCAGTCGCAGGTGGGTGTGCGGGGACACGCGCCGGTGCGGAGCCCGGGGAGGCGCCGGGCTTGCTGCGTCGCGGCCCTGGGCACTCTCGACCACGGCGCGTAAMTCTCCGGGGCTCCTTGCTCTGCAGATATCCACCATGGAGAAGAACCTGAAGAACATCGAGGAGGAAAACAAAATCATCGAGGAGCAAAACGAAGCCCTGTTCTTGGAGCTCTCAGGGTTGAGCCAGGCTCTAATCCAAAGTCTTGCCAATATCCGCCTTCCACACATGGTAAGACACTGCCGCAGCTCTGGCTTCTAATCGGCGCGATCGAGTGAGCCAGGTGAAATCCAATTTCACGATAAGGCTTATGTACAATTAAAGAGTGGGAGAATTTCTCTTTATGCACCTACCTCTCCTTTATAAGATCAGTTCTTTTGCCTTATCTCTGAAGCTTGCATTGTATCTCCCTTTTGTTGTCATTTTCTGCTGATCTCCCTTTGTATCTATTGTTCTGTCTCATTACATCTGGGAGCATTATCACAAAATAGGAAACTTTATCAAGGGCACCCAGCGCCTTTTAGGCTAAGACAGCACAAGCAGAGATCAGAAGGGATTGGATTTCAACGTCAGAAAGATCTTACAGCTCCTATTATAATGCAGGTAGTTTCAATTCCGTTCTGAATAGCTGGCAGCCGAAGAATAGCATTCTTAAAGAGAATGTATTTTGTTTAATTTAACAAGGTCTAACAGCCCACAGCATGTTACCATAGAGTTACTACAAAATGAAAAGACTGCATTAAAATAGTAAAACCACAAAAGGCTATTAATTACCTTCTCTCTATTCCCAGGAATGTAATTACTGTTGTCAAAAACAGGTGTGTGTATGGGGGTCCGTGTGTTGTTGTGGAAGCTGTCCTCTTACAAATAATAAAGACCGTCAGGATGATCAGAGGAATGAGCTTTTGATTTATTTTCCTGCCATCATTTTTTGGGAATCCTTTTCATTGGGGTTTGCATTTAAATTCAGGCTTGTTGGAGACAAGCCGTTCTCCAGCAGAGCATTTTTGGATGGTATTCACCCAGCTGCCTAACTGGCAGAAAACCACTCACTGAGTGCTTTTCTGTAAAGCATTTGACACATAAAGGTCAAATAAACTGTTCAGCAAATATTTTTTCAAGGTTTCAGGCAACTCCAATTAAATAATGCCCACGAGACATGTATGCTCATTTTATTCCTGTTCTTTTTCTTCCTCTCTCTCTTTCTTTTTCCCCCGTTTACTCTGAGTTAGCTATTTGCAGGGTTTCCATGATGCCCCTCCGAAGCACCCGCTGCGTTGCAGCAGCGCGTTGGGGTGGGCGAAGCACAGCACCGAGGTGACTGGGTGCCTGTCCTCGCTTTGCCTTTGACTCCCAGCGCGATGCCTCAGCAGTCCGTGCCTCCTCTCTTCCCCCAGGCTTTCATTTCCCTGGCTTAATTCAGCCTCAAGCCTGTCAAACCGTCTGCACACACTGATGCTCTATTAATAGTTCCACCAGACCAATGCGTAAAACCAAGCGCCCGCATAAAATCTTGCCGGATCAGAGACCAGACACCAATATTGTGGGGAATAAGTCACTGAATGTGTACAGTGCCTTGCACTAAAAGGCTCCGACGTTGAGACCTTTAGATGCTGCTCTACGCCCGGGCAATTAGTCGCAGAGTGGCATCTCAGGCTCTTCCCGCGCGGGCTAATAACACCGCTTTCGCTTTGCTGTGTCGGTTGCAGGAGCCGATTAGCGAGCAGAACTTCGAGGCGTACGTGAACACGCTGACGGACATGTACACCAACCAGGAGTGCTACCAGAACCCCGAGAACAAGGACCTGCTGGAGAGCATCAAGCAAGCTGTAAAGGGCATCCAGGTTTAGTGCCGCGGGACAGAGTCGAGTGAGCGAACGAACTGTAAGAGGGAACTTTCACTCCAAGTATTCAGGTTTACAAGTTAGAAAACTTGTTTAATGAATGAAAAAAAAGGACCAAAACGTAACCAAGAGGCCATTTATGAGACGTGGAACTGATCGAACTCAATGTTCTCGTTTACTTAACTTTGGACCTTCTTGAGAAAAGTGGGATTTTTCTACCTGGACCATAAGGTAGATCACGATGGAAGGTTAAATTCTCCAGTAGGCTGTGGGGCTTGGCAGCTGGTGAAGAGCAGGCGTCTTTCATGAGTTGCCATGCTTTTGCAGAGCTGATCCAAGGGTTAGAACRTTGCAAGAACAGGTTTTGTCTGATCTGAGACTAGCGTGTGACTGGCTTAAACCCTCATGTTGTCTATGGTCGTATGTCCAGATCACCTACTCACACATGAATTATGTTATATGTTGCTATAAGCGCTGGAGCTGCAAGCTACCTGTAAATCTGAACCTGTGCTGGGCCTCCCAACCCAAGGTGTTCAGATATCCACTGGGCATGGGAACTCTTAAGTATTATAAAGTAGCTTATTTTTATTTTCTGAAAGAAATCTGAAGAGCAGTTCTGGATCTCCAGTGGAAAGCGCAATGGAAAAAAGGTTCTCAGGGAAGCTTTTGGAGTTTGCAACTACAGTATTCCTTTGTCTGTCTTAAATATGAGAATAGCTATTATGAATAGGCCAATACCAGATATTTCATACAGAAGAATTCTAAATGTGTCATGGTCCAGTGTATATGATTTTTTGGAAGTCTATTTGATGACAGTTCTGGTTCTTTTCATTATTGTGATCATCCTAACAGTGGCGCAGTACTGCCAGTCCAGAGATCATACACCAATGCCGGAGAACGTTTGAGATTGTGATGAACACAAAAAAAAAAAAGAAAAAAAAAAAACAACAAAAAGAGAGATGTTAATTGATGGCCAGCAAAGTGCTTACCCAACGTGAATCAGTTGATTTCCTAGAGATATCCACATGGTAATGGGTTTTCTTGGTTTGGTTTTCTAGATTTTGTGCAAAATTACAGAGCAAGAGCCATTCTGGGAAAAAAGAAAAAAAAAAGAAAAAAAAAGAGTATTCAGGTATTGGGTATTCTTCCAAAGAAGCATTTTGTAAGCAGTTCGGTACACGCAGCCCACTGTGCACTTAAAGAACAACTACACGAATGTCTTTGCTAAGCTGATCTGCAGCACCTTGGCCAGCCCAGCGGCGGGGGCATTTCCAAAGGTCTCCGAAGAGCAGGTGAGCCGAGGTGGGACGGGGTGCCGGCAGGTACGGAGCATGTTCCCCGCCGCTGCGAGTCCCGCGGGCCTGTGCCATCGGCTGGTCCCGCRCGGCCGCTCTCGTCCCGGCTCGTCCCCGGGCTGGTGCTGGCGCCGGGAGGCAGAGCCCCGGGTGGAGTCTGCTGACCAACACTAAAGGCGAGACTGTCGGTGTCATTTTGAGCCCAATCCTGCAGATATCTAGGGCATAATCCCAAATTCAGAGAAGTCAGTGGAAAGATTCCCGCTGCTTCCAGCGGACACTGGATCCGGCCTTTAAGCTCATGAGCAACTCGACTCGCGTAGGTCCCCCTGTTGCAGTCAACGGGGCAGCTCCCGTGAGGAAATTTACTCACATGCTTAAGTGTTTGCAGGATCAGACTCCATGAGTTCACTTATTTTAGAACCCATTCCAAGTGCAAAACTACAAAAGAAAGGGGGAAAAAAAAATTTTTTTGAGGTGTTAAAAACACAATGTTCTTAACATGTAAATAGAGTCCAAATTGATTGTGACTGCAATTCAGTTAGTATTTAAAAGTAGAGAAATTGCACTTCCTGGAAGAAAGAGAGGAGAAAAAAAAAAAGTAGTTAGTTTAATTATCCTGTAAATTATTTAATTTTGGCAAGRTATATGTAATTTATATTTACAACACCTTATGTTAACTTTTTGCTATTTATTTAACTTTTTATTTATTAATTTTATACTTATTTTAAACTGGACACCGCACCATAGAAAAGAAGATAAAAGAAGCAAAAAAAAAAAATTAAAAATTAAAACTTTTGACCATAAAAAACGATATTCCAAAAAAAAGAAAAAAAAAGAAAACCCCCTATCTACAACTCCTACTTGTAATTTTGATGCAACCAAGTTATTTTTTATATATTTTGTTATTTATTCTTTTAACGATGGGAATTTTTTTAAAGATATTTTATAACTGAGACTTTTTGATAATTTTTTGGTTTGTTTTTTTGAGGGGGCAGGGGTACCGGGGGGAAGAGAGACTTTTTCGGTTTTTCTTTTCTTTTTCATTTGTATGGTTTCAGGCACTGATAACAGGAAATGAAAATTCTGTATTTATTATTTATTTAATATTTAAGTCCAAAATGAACTGTGCTCTTGTTGTATATTTATTTTGTCGTTTGTGTGTCGGTTACGTGATGACTGAGTACTTGTTCATGTGCAGGAATACTGTTCATATTTAAATAATAAAGAGGCGCATTGAAAGTTATAGCGGGCTACATGTTATTCTGTGAAAACGAATACTGTGATCTACTTTCCTCAGGAAATGTATTTTGCAGACAGAACTTCCTCATGTACCGGCAGGGTCCTTTCGTAATAAACGCCCGGTTCTGTTTGTGCCTGGAGTTCCCATGGTCTTTCTTGCGGCGGGAAGTGCCGGCGCAGGCTCGGCGGGCTGCTCACCATCCGCGGGGAGCGGAAACTGCGCYGGTGCCGAGAAATACGGCTGGTGGGACCCGGGAGGGGGCAAGAGGAGGCAACGGCACCTTCTGGGTTTACGGAGCCGCTTTGCCCGGCCGATCCCCGAGGTTCAGCTTTGGGCGCCGGGAGGGCTGCTTTCCCTTGACGCGGCGTCCTCACTCGCGCCCACCCGGCCATGACGTTCGCACATGAGCTTCCTGGCGGACCTGAGCTTCTTCCCYGGCAGAACAGCTTGTGTTTCGAAGCTGTGGCAATGAAGAGAAATTATTCTAGTCTGCTGCATTGAAGGTATCGTTTCTGAAGTAGGCTAAACTCAGTTTAGCTTTGCTGTAGTTGCAGCTKCCAAGGTGAAATAAGGGAAATTGTATTGAGGCCAGTTGGAGTTGAGTAAGTTGGATCAAACGGGAATTTTGGGCAGCTCCCTCACCCGGAGCTTCACTTCCCTTATCAACCCCCTAAACTTCCCCGAATGTCCTCATGCGAGAGGCAGGAGTGCCGCCAGGGCAGGAGATGGGAAGAAACGGAGGTTTCCTGCTCCTGCTCGAGGCAGGAGAGGGTGAGGGAACCTCAGCCACTGGGTCAAAGCCCACCGCCTGGTACGGGGACCGCAGCTCCCTCAGCAGAAGAATCGCGGGGCTTATTTGGTCGATGCATGAATGGCTGCTTAACCCCTTGGTTTGGAGCCTGGCAGCTCTTTTCCTCCGGCCTCTCTGCCCTGTTCGCCGGGTCATGGGAAGCGTGGATTTACCGCACCGTGAGCGGAGGGGTGAGGGCAAAGCTCAGCAGCTATCGGGCACCACCGTCCACAAGGAAGCTGCTTCTGTAGTTTGCTTTTAACCCACTTTCACAGTGGACAAAGCCAGACTTCTAGTGGAAGACACACATGCAGAGGAGGAAACGAGAGTATTCGCCGTCCCGGTTTATTTTCACGTGTAGACCAGCCTGAGATGGTCGCTCCAGGGCTGYTCAGCTCTGCCCAAAGCACACGCTCCTCCTGTCCCTGCCCCGTCTCTTGCTCCAGTCTCTTCTACCAGCATCTTTGGCTTTACTCCCTCTGATCTGTCAGATTTAGGACCTGACCTGGATCCCTTGGCCAAATAGGCCCGAATGTGTGAGCAGAAATAGGCTCAGGAGYGAGGACTGCGGGATCCCAGCCCAGCTGCCTTGGGAACCGAGGGCGACTGCAGTGACTGGCCTGGCGACTGAGCTGGGAGCCTCCAGAGCCGAAAACCTGAGATTAAAAGGTCCCTGGGCTACCGTGCTCAGCCACGCAAGCAGAGTGGCCGGAGTTGCTCCAGAAAAATGAGGCTGTAAAATCTGTCCAGAGTTTCAGGGCGTGAAAGCCACTCTAGCTACAAACTCAAGAGTGTCTGCAGGCCCCAAACGCTGCCATTCACCAGCTGAAAAACCTGGGCTCGCCTCTCCTGCGCTTCCACCCGCAGCTGCGGAGCGGGTTCCCGAAGCSTCCTGGGGAAGGGCGCTCCATGGCTTTGCTGGAGCAGCGAAGGGCCGCAGATCTTCCAAGGGGGAGCGGGCAGACCCTCGCGCGATCTAAAACGGGCTGGCATGCTTTTTTATTCTGAAGGGCACCTAATTGTTTCAGGAGTTTTTTAGATAGACTTTGCACCGCCAAGCAGTTCGTTGTGCCAATATTTGATTATGATGATGGAGCTAATAGACATGCTCGCTTGTCCTTTCTTAACGAATTGGCTGTGCTGCRTAACAGAGCGGTTAGATTCGTGTTAAATTGCAGCTTTGGGAGCCATCACTGTGAGATGTTATCTTCCCTGAACTGGCATCCTTTATCGCAGGGAAGGGAATTGAATTGGTTTAAGATGGTACACTGTAAGTTTATAGGTGTGCTTAGGAGAGCTCTTAAGTCTCCTCCAGCATGCTTAGGGTGAGAGAGCTGAACGGTAGAGAAGAGCAGGTCTTTCGCTTCAAGCATGAAAGGGAGAAGATAATTGTCAGTGTACGGTTGTTTCTAAACAYGTCAATAAACCACTGACCTAGGAGAGCATTATTTGGCCTCCCTGATGCCACTGTTAATTGCTCAAAGCTGCTAACGACCCATCCCTCCATTCTTCTGCCAAAATGGTACGTTCCACTCATCAGCATTTACCTAGCCTCTCCCAGCAGGAGCATCCTTCACGGGGAGCCCTGGGCCCCAGGGTGACGGCTTTCAGGTGGTAGCAAAAAAGGGTTTTCTTTCCCAGTTGCATTCATTTATTCCGATTTTTTTCCCCCCAGAGCTGCTCTGGATGAAGTCTTAAGGCTTGGTCCATCTCACCCTGTTCCTATGAGATGGATGTCCGCCTTTTTGTCTACTTCTTGCTGCTGGGCTTAGCGAGTAAGCCAAAGCCCCTTGGTGAGAAGTGCCAGTCCTGAGCACCATGTGCATCCCAGTCGCCTCCCACCCACGAGCCCACGTGGATGGTGGGGGTGAATACACGTGACCGCCTGTAGAAAGCGCACGTACGGTCCCACCAAGAGATCCCAAAAGGCGCATGGGTGAGTGGCAGCGAGGTGCCACCTCTGCCCATCCTGGGGAGAAAAGGCAACCTCGCTCCCCAGGGCTGCTGCTTGGCATCAAACTTGCTCCCTTGGGCCCTGAGCAGATGGTGCTCTGCCGATCCGGAGCGATCGGACGTGCCAAAGGAGACAGCTTCAGCCAGGAAATGGAGCAGCCCCTGCCTGGAAATTGCTCCTCTCACAACCAGCATTTAGCACAGCTTGGCTGGATTAAAGGCTCTGGACGGCACTTGTTAACACACTCRCTGCTCCTACACTTTTATGAGAAAATATATCCTTAAATGACCTTCTGCTTTATACAGAAGTGCTCATGGGAGTGAGGCTGTAAGAAAGCACACAGATGATGCATTCTTCAGACAAACCGTTCTCGTTATTCCAGATGCCTTCATCCCCTTCCTTCAGCGTGATGAATAAATCACCGATCGTTGTAAAAATGGCAGTATCAGATTTACAGACTTTTTCAACCCTGTCAACAAGGAAGTATAACAACCATTAAGGCCTGCTTTCATTTTTTATAACTGCGATGCAGTTTTGTTTGAATGTCAGTGACTATCTGTGATCATCTGAAGAAACACGAGCCATAAAGGGATGGAGCAAGGACATATGCTCCGCCTGTACTCCAGGAGTGGCACAAGGGACCGGATGGTACCGCGAGGAGCCTGGCCAGCTTTTATGGCTCACGCTGAGATACCACGTCCGACCCCACAGCATTGTGGCTACGCGGGGCAAATTCAGCCAGGCGGATGTGGCTGTGGTTAACTCCAGCATGGCCATGTTGCAGTAAGGATGTGCCAAAGCTTTTCCCTGCCTCTTCCCTCCTCCCAGCAAGTCCCAGAGTTCACCCAAACTGAGCACAAGGCAATGGCCAAACAGCTGGGACATGAGAAAAATTTGGGCTCAAATATGGGCTAGCCTGGACTGAGCACCAGTCTAACATCACTGACCTCGGGGGAGCCATTCTCAGCCTAAAGCTCATTCAAGTCCARGATCAAGAATCAGCTCCTCACGTTTTGTCATTTGCCAGAGGAATCCTTCTCGGGAGTCAACATTTAATAATCCAGCCCATCCATGCTGAGGCTGTTTAGCAATTAAATAACATAAATCCAGAAGCTAGATTAATAAACAGTCTAGTCTGTCTAGAGCAGTCTACAGGGTGGAGAGATAGAACTGTAAAATATTTATTACTGGCTTGGGGATGAAGTCATTAATTTAATAACTACCCATTGCTTTGGTTCTTACAGTTGTTAGCGGTCTGAAAGTTACAGGAGATTAGATGGGAAACTCCCTGTCTCCCTGCTGGGAAGAGCCTTTCCCATGAAAGCCAGAGTCCAGCTCCCATCTGCCACCCCATTACATCCGGGGGTGGTGAATACATTACCGTGCTGCTTCTCGAAATAAAACAAAACAAAATTTTGGCTGTCCACATGGCAGCACTCTGCAAAATTTAATGAGGACGCGGCCCTTTGTGTGCAGGGCCGCTTCAAGCAGCTGCGGAGATGAAGGCAGCGCAACCTTTGCTGGTGCGAGCCGGTTTCTCAGAACTTCGCTGCCGCAAACCACCCAGCGCCGGCGAGCACGGCGAGAGGAGGGATGTTCGAGGATCTCCCCTTGGGCCGGCTGTTGTTCGGCGAAGTCTGGAGCGTTGTCTGAACCTCCCTTTTCCCGGATTTCTCAGTGGGTCTTCACATTTTCAGGAGGGAGAAAACGTGGATATTAGCTTAGTCCCTGCTGTGATCTGATATTGGGGAGCTTCCAGGACTTACATATGAGCATCCTCTTTATGCTGATTATGGAGGGAGCCCTCTGATGAGTAGGGTCCCCTGCTGACAGCTACAATTTGCAGCGATGCTACGGCAAAAGTCGGGGGGGGGGGGGGGTGGGAGGGTGTCTGTTTGTGTGTCTTTGGTATATTTGTCATTAGTTTCATCCAGGGACAGCAAGGAGCTTTCATCCGAAGGAAGAGCACAGGAGGCGGCATGTGATGCAGGGACATGTGCCCCCTGCCAGCTACTGCCAACGAGGGGCTGAGGCGCTTTCAATTCTCCCCCATGACTGTGCTGGCTGCAGAGGTAATCGAATCGCCTAAATAATTTAATTACATCTTTAGCCTGCTTTGTAAAGCAAATAAAATAAAAAACAGGCACATGCTGTGAGCGCCGGACGCAGCCCCGCATCCGCGCCAGAGCACGGCCAGGCGCAGCAGCGCAGTCGCCCAGCCCCTGCCAGGGCTGCCTCCGGCTGCGGCCTCTCCCGGCGGTTAGGAACGTGCTGCTTGGCACCTTCTGCGCTGCAAACTGGACCAGCTCCAGGGGCACTTAGCGCCTCTCCCTGCTCTTGAGGGAGACAGAAGAAGCAGCATGGAGAGCATTTAAGGGTGCTGGCTTTTTTCCTGGAGACCTCTCGGTACCACAGGAGCTGCAGCCTTCCTGCAAAACCTGCTCCTTTTATCCCATCACCCTTGGAAGGCTCCCTTTGCTTGAGGGCATCTCTGGTACTGCTGCTAAAGCCTCAGAGAGCAGCAGAGCCAGACGGACAGATTCCAGGCCAAAGCAATGCAGAAAGGAGAGGGAGCCCTAAGCCAATGTCTCGAGGAAGAAGGGGGGCTGGCAGGAGAGACGGTGGCCAGCACTGGCAGGTCGGTGATGGAGAAAGGCACCTGTGCTCTCCTTCAACAACTGCAGAAGCAGTGACAAGCACCTGCACACTCAGCAGTGAAGGACACTGATTTTTTTACGTGGCACCATTTGGTGTGAATGCAGTTCTGCTACTAATGCAGAGAGCACACAGTAGCCTTGGTTTTGGGTAATCCGTTTGACTCAAGTTATCCTTGATGACAACATGGSGGTGAAAGCAGAATAACATCCCTGAAAATAACAGCGCTGCTGCTGCAGGGTCCAGCGAAGGAGACGCTTGGCTAAGACTTGTGGCAGCTTGAAGCAAACAAATACCATCCTGGGTGTCCAGGTACTGGAGACGAGAAGCTCTGGACAGGTAGAGCAACTGTAATGGCTTGACCAAGACTTTACGCTGTGATTTAATGATGTTGAGCTCARTTTCATCATAGACAGAGTGAGATTTTAGTGGTGCCTTAAGCAGGGATGAAGAGAGAGAGAGAGAGAGAACAAAAATGCTTGTGAATCAGATGGGCTTCATTAGTGGTGAATGGCATGACAGACCTGCAAGATATTTTTGTTGCCACCAAAAAGTAACAGAGAAACATTTCTGCAGAATGTTAACCTCAAATTCTTCCCCTCACAACAGACTGATTTGCAACCRTCAGCACAGGCACCTTTGTCCTGACCATCCTGTGCTCTGCTATACATCCAGCAAGGGCAGGGCTAACTCCAGAGGCCCTACCCCAGTATCATGTCATCGCGTTACCCTTTCATTTCTCTTATCAATGCCACCATTCAGTTCCGCTTCTTATTCCCAGCCGTTATCACRAGCCAAGAAAGCGCAGAGCTTCAGCCAGAAAAAAAAGAGAACAGGTTAAGTTCTGATGTTGTCAGCTAAAATAGGTTCCAGATGAGTTTTGTCCATAAAGAAGCTGAATCGTAGTGATTTAGTTGCCAAATTTTATATTTTCTCCCTCTCCTCCATCTYTCCCCTCAGCTTCTCAAAGGGGAATCCTGACAATGCAGAGCATTAATAGAATTAGTCTCCTGCTATAAACTGTTCACTCAGGCTTGTTAGCTCAATTGTTGATGCTAAATTCTTATCAGAAGCACCTAAAAGAACATTAATCAAGAAAGGCTGAACTCTCTGCTTGGGTCACAGAAATTTAATTAAACCCCAAGCAAAAATGGAAAATCATTTTGAAAAGAGAAGAGACGAATGCAAAATGGTTTTCATCATTTGACTCTGCATCTTTTTAGTTCAAACTCTTACTCATGATTTCAAAGAGAGTTTGGCCAGAGCAAAAGCTGAGCAAAACAGAGACCTTCCTCAGTGCCTCCTTTAACACAAGGTCCTGATGCTTATCTCCCATAAATGGGGGTAGTTCAATTGACCTAGATGGAGCAATGCTGATTAAAGCCTGCTAAGCACCGGGACCTACAAACGGGAAGGAGCAGAATGCCCTTCCAAGTGAAATAATAATCTTCATGAGTAAAATTGTGTTATGGTTATTGGTTTATGGATTTGTATGTATTTTCCATTTGCTGTGCAAAAAGGGTCATGCAACCTCCAAATCTAAAGGCAAAACACTTGCTCAGTAGACACAGAGGAATATTAGTCCCAGCATACGAGGCACCGATAAGACCTTGTGTGGGATATTGTGTGCCGTCCTGGGTCTCTTTGAAAAATCAAAAGATGAATTTGAACTTGAACAGGTGCAGAAAAGGACTGGCAGGGTGATCAGCAGAATGGAGAACCTATCTTAGGAGAGGAGATTAAAGAGCTTGGCTTGTTTAGCCTAGAAAAACAAAGGTTAAGAGGGGATATGATTACTCTTCATAAATACATTCAGGGAGGGAGGGGAGGGGAATGATTTAAGCTAGAGGATAACACTTGTAGGAGATCAAATAGGTGCATGCTGGCTTGGAATAAATTTCCRTTGGAAAGTTGAAGATGTTTTCCTRTTGCTGTAGAAGAGAGGTGTTGGAGTGGCCTTCCAAGCAGGACAGCTGTGCAATGAGCCCTGTGGATTTTTAAGGTGAGCCTGACAAAGGTTGTGGCTGGAGCTGTCTGACAGGCGAGGGTGAGTCTGCAGTTAGAAGAAGCTCAGCAGACTGGGACTGCCAAAGTCAAAGTAGTAGAAAGAAAATGTGATGGCTGCAGTCTTTCTGCATTTTTATTTTATTAATTCCATATTTCAATCCATGAACCACCTGAAAGATCCAGGAAGCATTTTTTCCCCCATGAATACGAAAAAGTTGATTTTTGAGATTTTTTTTATTTAGCAACCTCTCCTAAACCATGGCAGATAGGCCATAATGAWAGACAGGAGAGAGGCAAGGCACTGAACGGGGCTCACTGGTGCTCCTAGCAGTACCAAGAAGTCCCTCAAGCACCTTGCTGCTCTATGTCCCCTACGGCTGAGACCTCTGCTGCTCTCTGGGGGACTGCACTGTCCCCTGGACAGCACTGTCCCCCTGTCCCCTGTCCCCCTGCCTGCTCCTTTCCTTCGACTGTCTAGGATTATATAGCAATTTCCTCCTTTTAACTCAGACATCTCAGTTAAGTGAGATGAATCCAGGTCTTTACGGGTCCTTCTTCCAAGTGGCAGTGGTTATGCACGGTGCAATACAGYAGAAATCAAGACATATGTTATTCCTCTTAGTCCAGCAATTACTCAGAGTCCTCAGATGAAGTGAGGCAAGAGCAAAGCTTTGGGAGATGCACACACACACACACACACACGCACACGCACGCACACAAACTCTCCGCATGGGCAGGATGTTCTGAGGCAATTTGTTGCCAGTCTGTTAATAGTAATAGTAGCGTATATGCATATGCGTACGTGTGTATCTGCACGTATGCATCCCTGTGTGTGTGCACGTATGCATATATTTATTCTTCTGAAAGTGGTATAGTGCTAAACTGACCAAAACCGAAAGAGGGCATATTTTGCCAAAAAAAAAAAAAAAGAGGAAATGGTGAAAATATAACCCTATGATTTAGTGCTCCCCCAGCYCTTAATTTATGTGAGTCATCCTTTCACCCACAAATTAGCCTGCTGACTTAAATAGCATTCTGTWTTCAGAAGGAGGTAGGTTGGGTTGTCTGCCTGCAAGGGCAGCGTAGTCCGAGCTCACTAGCTCAGCCTGCCGGGCCCTGACAAACGCTCCCTCTGCTTGCGTCCTAAAATTAGTTTTGACAGTTTGCTCCTTCAAATTAATAAAAACATCCCATTTTAACAGACCATCACTGAAGTTGGGCTTCTGAAAGTTAGTTCATGTTGACTGATGTTTTAAACACCATTTGTAAAAGAAATCGGTTAAAAAAAAAAAAAGGAAGATGGAAACAACGTAAAACACAGGGAAATACAGAGAAACAAATAGGGGAAAGCAAGAAAAATCTAAGCACTGGATCCAGCTCGCCCTCGCGGATGGAGACCGAGTTCTTACAGGTGAGATGGTTGGAGCTGGGGGTTTGCTGCGAGCCGGGCCAGAGCGGACTTGGCCTGTCCTTGTGCCAAGGGTCCCTGCCAGGCCCAGGCCGGGGAGCCGCCGCCGCGGTGCACCCGCCAAAGCCTGTAGCGATGCCCGTACTGCTGATGACACCTTGTGGTAAACAGCCGATAAATAAATGCTGAGATTTACCAGCGCCACGGGCACCGCTTCCTCCACCTCGCTTGGCTTTTTGCCGCTCTCAGAAGCTGGCGGGGCTCTGCAAGTGGGGAGAGCTGCCCACGTGCATTTGTGGACAACGTGGATTCAGGAGTTAATTGCCCAGCTATTGCCGACTGTAACTCACGGATAACAAAGCCCCAAGTGAGCCGTAAGGACGAAGGGAAGATCTTTTTAAAGTGCGGGGGAAGAAGTATCACAAAGATTCAGCAATTGCAGGCTCATGAAGTCATAAAACCCCCCCAGCCATTCTGTTTTTGAAATGTGGGTACTTTTGCAATAATATTAGACAACTTTGTGTTTACTCCAGAGCTAGAGCCCAGTGCTATGACCTACGTGGAGCCAGATTTAGCAATAGCTAAATTAACAACAACAACAACAAAAAAAGCTACCTTTTCAAAGAACCCAGAGGGGAAAAATGGTCTGGGGCTAGCAGAGCCAGAGAAAAGCGTACGGTGCACTGCAGTGAGGCCATATGGCAGCCAAAATGAGTCTGACCAGGCACAGACTTGCGTGATTTCTGTTATTTGTCCCACTTAGCCCAGGATAGGCTTTGCACTTCAGAGATGCGTATGAATTAGAAGTGCAGAAAACCTRGTTTCTCCTGACAAATTTCTGTAATTCTGCTCTAGCCACTGTCATGAGCCAGAGGGGCCACCACCTCACATGTCCTGGCAGTGAAAGGCTGGAAGGAATCACCARTACACCCGGGAGGGCTCAGCATATTTGGGGATCCCTAAAACATTCCTCAAGCTCTTTCTGATCTTCTCAGGGACTTGCTGCAGGAGGGACAACCAACTCTGCCCAGATGAATTTTCACTCTCCCATAGGAGCAGTTTGCTGTGTGACACCRTGGTGCTTCCCTCTCTTCTTGCTGCTGTGGGTCCAGCCTACATCACAAGTGAGCTAACGATAATGGGAAAAAATTTATCCAGCTTTAACAGTTTTCATGCAAAAAATAAATAAACCACTATTTTTCAAGCAGCTCATTGGGAAGGGGAGCAGCCGCTGAATAGAAGCTCTTGACTCATACATGTATGGAGTTTGTCTGTTCTGCGTTTGCAGATTTCAACCGCGTTGCCATTTGCTTGAGTGCTTTCCTTATTAAACAAGACAAGGCATGCACAATCAACACGTCCCGATTTGGTTGAATCAGCAAGGAGGAGTTTCAGTGCTCACACTCCACAAATAATCCCATTCTCCCAAGCAGCTGTCTTCTGTGAAATGAAAGTGCAGACATCTACAGTATTACCCTGTGCCTGTTTGCACAGTCTGCTCTTATCATGTTAATGAAGGGGGCTGAGATAATCACCTTAAAGCATAAATACATCTTGGATGCTGATTCACTTTCTCCTATTTGAGTCTCATTTACCAGGGTTATTTCTTTTTCTTCCACTTCATGCTTGTTGTGTCTGGGAGGATGGCTATTTTTTTTCCACCAGTGATCTCCAGGCAACTTAAATCAGCAAGCGTCTTCTCTAGATGCTGTTATTTTGTCTCATTTTGTAGCCACACATAGTGTCAAATGATGGATCTACAGCCAGTCCAGAMAATGTTGTCGGATCTGCAGCCTTAGGGGTCACACAGGTCACATAGCCTCAGTCGATACTGTGTGGGTCACTTAAGGATGAAGAGGGATAGGCACTTTCAGAGGATAATTTATTTCATCCTAAAATGGGTGGGAGGAACCATCTTTTCCCCCATGTCTTGTCTAGTCCTGCCACGGTGGTTACAACTACCAACAGGGCCTACGTGACTAGGTAAAATCTAAATGAGATGCCTAACTTTTAGCCAGATATCATTAGGTGACAGGGATCCCTCCACTGCACAATTGGAGAATCAGAATATTGTGGCACTCTGCATGTTTTCCTTCAAGCCCCAGCTCCTGGAGACAGGTGAATATGCTGCTCACTTATTTTCCTCTCAGTTTCTTCCTGGCATTTATGGGTGCAGCAGAAAGCACTAGCATGTGACCCAAGTTGAATGTTTATAGGCTCAAATTGCAGAATATAAATTAGCCCCGGGAGTAAATTTTTTTTTTCCCAAGTTCCCATGATTTTTTCCAAGCCTAGCTAATGATATCAGAACATCTGGTGTTGGCCAGGCTTCACGCAGGAGGGCTCAGCTACGGCGCGTGGGCTGTGCATGCCAGCCAGAGACTGGCACCTCCCCAGCGCCAGCGCGGCTCTGCCGGTCCCACAGCCGGCCTGCGCGGCGCGTCCACCTCGCGCTGGGGCCAGAAACGAGGGAAGGGTAGAAGGGGTAGGGCTTGGGGGGGGAAGGTGGCCCCACTGGGCTGCGGAGGTGCTCCCTGGGCGATGCGGTGGCACAGAGGGGGAAGAAAGGGAGGTCTGGCCTGTCTTTAGGCCTGCTCTGCCAGCCTGGTCTGCGTTTAGCCTAGCTCTGTGGGCCTGGCCTGTTGGCCTGGTCAGTACGGAGACCTGGGCTGCATTAGGCCTGGCCTGTATTTAAGCCTGGCCCTTTGGCCCTGTCTGTATTTAGGCCTGGTGTGCAGACCCCATCTATATTCAGGCCCCATCTGTAGGCCCAGTCCATCGGCCTGGTCTGGATTTAGACCCAGCGTGTACTTAAGCCTGGCCTGTATTTACCCTGGGTCTGCATCTACCCTGGGCCCGTATGTACCCCAAGCCTGTATCTACCCCAGGCCTGTATCTACCGTGAGCCCGTATCTACCCCAGGCCCATAACTACCCCGGGCCCATAACTACCCCGGGCCCGTATCTGCCCCAGGCCCGTATCTGGGCCAGTTGTCTGGGTCCGTGTTTGGGCCCGGCCTGTCGGCCTGGTCCGCACGAAGGCCTGGTCTGTGTCTGGGCCAGGTTTGTCGGCCCAGGACACCGCGAGGCCGCAGGGCGGTGAGGGGAGGGCGACCCCCCCGCCCCGCCGTGGTACAGCC
>NW_020447195.1:10003496-10094962 GCF_003343035.1 Apteryx rowi | reverse complement strand
CCCGCCCCACCGTCTCCTCAGGGCAAGCGGGGGGGGGGGAGGGGAGCGCTGTGGCGTATTTTGTCTTTATTTGCTTTTAACTTGTTGTTTGAGGGGGTTAAGGTGTTGGTAAGCACGGTCACTTTTGCCGCTCCTCCCGGAGCGGGGGGGTCGCAGCGGGTTTTACCCCGCGACGCTGCTGGGGCGAGGAGTTGCGTGTCTCTGTGCCTTGTGCATTGTTTTGAGGCCGCCGCGGCGCATCTGCTGGGGTTTTGTTTTGTAACCAGTTGCTTTGATTTCTGTGTTTTGTCTTCAGTGCTGTCTGAATGCAGCTTCTCATGACAGACTATTTCTTTTTTTTTTCCTTCCCCTGAAAAGGGGAAGATGGCAACATGCATTTAAAGGGATGCTTCAACACTGAAAGGCTGCTCGGTTTGGTATCTGTGTTCTGATCTGCTAACGACTGTAGTTTTTGCATGCAAACTCCATGCCTGTTTAAAGCTGTGGAAATCTGTATTTCATCCAAAACCCATCAAAAGTGCTACTGTGCTAACTGTAGAGGGAGAAGGTCTTGTTTTAAAAGGTTTTCTTAAAGTAAGTCCTACTTGTAGTTTCTGTTCCCTTCTCTAGTTGGAGAAGAGTCACAATAGGAAACAGAGATACAGAGTTATGAGAAAAGGGATTTAAATGAGCAGATTCTTAAAATCTGCTGCTAAAACATTTATTTTTTTGAAAATAGACCAGTACTCGGTGGAAATAGTCATTYCCACAAGTAACCCACACCTGTTACAACTTGGTTATTCCTTGATCTCATTAGAAAATGTCTGCTGTTCATAGGATATGCAAGAACAGTTGTGGAGCTAAAACCAGGTCGGGCCAGTTGTCCTGGTGCAACATGCGTGCATCAGAGACGGCGAGAATTTTGGGGGGATCCAAAGTGGAATACTGATAAAGCTTTAACTGTTCTTCATGCTTTAAATATAAAAATGCAGTTTTTAATAGCAAAAAAGAGCCAAAGTAGAGGAAAGAAGTAAGCATAAGAACAAAATGCACTAAAGAAAGTCAATAGAACTAACACCTGAACAGAAGAGAATATTTTAATGCTGAACAATATGTGAGGTGTAATGACCAAATCTATAGGCAATCTGCAGCTGTGCAGTTACAACAAGTTGTATGTAAGAAGAAAAAAAATGAGGAATAAAATTGGCTCATGAACCCACTTAAGTCTTAAGTTTGATGTTTTTCCACTGTGAAGTAACAGTAAAGCACAATAGTTTTGTGTAAAGGAAATTAAGGAGTAGCTATAGAAAGGAGAAGGATGGCATTTTTGGAAGTGCTGTTAATGGTCTGGAACTGGATTGGTGCGTTTGAGRCATGAATGTATTAAAAAACCACTAGAATTTCCTAAATATATCATATTTTGTGTGTCTCTATAGGTAATCAGGATGGTATGCTATTTGAATAACTGTGAAACTTCCACAGACTCCTGCAGTTGTTTTTCTTTTCCTTTGAAAATGAAAGTGTATAATTTGTTCTTGCTGACTGTAATAACCTCCCACCCCTGATAATTTAGCTGTAGGCAGATCTTCTGATCCTCATAAAGAACTCTAAAGCTGCTGCTTCTGTGGTTATTGTTAGCACAGAAAGGCACTGTAAATAAATGCATTTTAAAATACCATTGTGTTTTCTGCAGTGGAACTTTTTAGGAGATGGAGAAAACCTAGATTATAATAAAGTGAGAAGTTCTTCTATGTTCTTCTCCCTCTATACCTTCTTCTCTAAAAGTTATAGATTTTTTACTGCATGGAGTGCATAGCATAGCTTAGTGGAGTGCACAGTCAAGGAAGGTGCTTGCTTTTCTTTCCCCCACAAAAGGACACTTGATTCTGTTACTAGAGATGATCAGTGAAATCAGCAGCGCCTGTAAGTCRTAAAAAACTGCGTTACTGAAGTGATCCCAATTTGGGGATTAGCTCATTAGGACTTAGGAAGACCTAAGAAATTCCGTTTGCTTCGGTGGAATTTTTCTCTTCAGTTGCTGTYGGTACGGCTATGTCCTTTACTGATGATGATGCTTGAAGCTCTAAAGGAAAGAGCTGCGTAGAAGCATATTTACTAAAGGATGTAAGTTTGTACTTGTGTTTATGACTAGATCAGGGTTTTTTAAATATCTGTGGACTTGGTATTCTGATGTCTTTTCTCTGAATATGCCATTTGAGACTTTCTGGTTCTTACTGTCTCCCTTTTAGTCTCTTAACTTCTCCATGATACTACTAGAAATACCAAGTCTACATGTAGCAAGAATTCTGACAGGCAAGCTGGACTTTTATTATTGCTTGGACTTGCAATAAAAAATGACTTGTAAGCACAAGAGCTAGAATAATCCTTTATATAGAAGGCTTCAGTGAAACAGCTGACATGCTGGTAAAGTGTTGGTAGTGTATGAAGATGGACATTGCACATCTAAATTGTGTATTKTGATTTTTCCCTGTGGAGATGCTGGTGTCAGGTGCTAGATACCTGGTCTGTATTTTGGTTTTAACTGTTTGACTGGGGGGTGGCATTATTTTTCCGCTGCTCGCTGTACTTTAAGTCCTCAAAGAAATTGTCTCCTTCAAATTACTTTATATGCAACAGCTTCATTTAGTGTTCAAATGCATGTTCTAGGCCTCACCTTCCTTTATTCCTCTTTAGTTATAGAACTTGCAGAAAACTGTTGAAGATGGGAGGTGCAGTGAGTGCGGGAGAAGATAATGATGAGTTAATTGATAACCTGAAGGAAGCGCAATACATCCGGACGGAACTGGTGGAACAGGCATTCCGAGCCATTGATCGAGCAGACTACTATCTGGAAGAGTTCAAAGACAATGCCTACAAAGACTTGGCATGGAAACATGGAAATATTCATCTCTCGGCACCATGCATTTACTCTGAGGTGATGGAAGCTTTGGATCTACAACCAGGGCTGTCATTTTTGAATCTTGGCAGTGGCACTGGTTATCTGAGTTCCATGGTTGGACTCATCTTGGGTAAGTATCTTTTCAGCCATGTCAACTATTTATACTGAGTTAAAGCAAAAAAAAGTCTTGAAATTAGAACGGAAGCTTTCCTCATGTAATGAAACTAAAAAGTAGCTAGAAAACTAAAGAATGCATTAATCAGATTGGATAATTACTCGGGGGTTTTGCAGCCTTTGTTCAGGAACTGGCTGGGGCCCACGTTTCTGTGGCAAGTTAGAGTAGGCAATGATGCAGTTGCACATGTGGCTTCAGTGGATTCCTGCGGGACTGGGCACAAACTTGGCTTTGTTGCCCTGTATGCAGGAGCCCAGCTCAAGRTGGCACGAGCGCCACACTGTTTAAACTAGGCTTGAACATGTCTGAGGAACCTGTGACTGTAGTTGCTCTGTGCCTCGTTTGCTTTTACACTGTCCAGTCCAGATCGAAATGTGTTTGAGATCTAATTTTGACTCTTACCAACATACAGATGGGAACAGAAGCTGTGTAAGAGCAGTTAGGACATCAGAACTGGCTTCGTGACCACTTCTACAGTAGGCACAAAGCAAAGCGTCAAAGTGTAATTGTATAAATATTATACTGGTAATTCTGGTGCTCTACTTACAGAAAGCTTGTCYTCTACCTTTCAAGAAGTAAATGGAATACACTACTTCTGATTCAGATCTATTGTTGAGTATAAGAAATTTGTTGCTTATCTGCTTTTAATCATGTAATAGTCTTTTCCTGGTAAGAATCGTTTGGTCTAGGCAATGACCAGAGTTTCAAACTGGTCACCCTAAAGAATTTTAGTCAGTAATTGTGGTGGTTCTGGCTGCTAGTGTAGATAATGAATGACCGTAGGATACCTATTATCCTCTTGTGTGGGGGTCAAGAATTTTAGTTGCTGAAATGTTTGTTGTCAGAATAGAGTTTACTTCCACCTCCGGTGACTTTTCATGAAATCATGTTTGTGGTTTTCTACTAGGTTTGTTGAGACTATTTAGAATGTCAACATATAACTTCAGGGCTCTTGAATTCTTTTCCTGGAAAAGATATCAAGTCAGTTTTGAACAAAAAATATAAATGATGAACAACATCTGTGTTTTCCAAATTATTTTTGCAGTTAATTGAGGTATGATATTTGGTGACTGTTCCTGATTTCTTTGCTGAAGAGATTTTTAGCATATCAGCAAGGAAGTATAAAAACTATATAAAGACTTTTGAGGGATTTATTAAAACAAACAGGCTATGGTTCTACATGTGCATGCTTTATCCGAGTTTTTTTTGTGTGGTCACTTTCACAGCAATAGTATTTCTTCAGTATCAATACTTCCTTACTATAGAGGAATTTCCTGCATAAGTAAGAGAAAATGRTTCAAAATAGACTGCTGTACAAACGACCTTATTTACTGTCAGRAATGGCAGGTATAGCCTTGCACTTCACATTGTATTATTAAAATACCTGACCCTGGGCAAGCACTGATTGTCTGACACTCAAGGAGCAATCAATCTTATGTAAGAAGTAACCAAAACTGTGTTCAGTTCTGCTGGATTTCATATGGTTGTCTTTTAGTCATTATCCTGGTGTTCTTTTAAATTTACAGGTCCTTTTGGTGTTAATCATGGTGTGGAGCTTCATTCCGATGTGATCGAATATGCGAAGCAGAAACTGGACTTCTTCATCAAAACAAGTGATAGCTTTGACAAGTAAGAATACAGARTACCCATTAGGTTTCATTTTGTGAGTTTGGTTTTAGCTGTGGCAGTTCTTGCTCCCACATGGCAGCTCTAGATTCCAGGGTAATCTGAGGATTCTGGCTCCTTAGGCTTGTTGAGCTGAAGTGTGTGACCTTCTAAGCCGATGTGAATTGTGGAGGAGGGTGTTTCAGAAATTTTTGTAGTGTTTTAGTAGCAGTTCTAATGTTGCATAGCTTAAAAGAAGCTGAAAATCTTATATTAACATCTAATTGCAGGTAACACCTTGAAGCCTGTAAATCATAATAGCTGTATTTTTGATCTGAGAGCATGATTAGCACAAGAATATAAACAGATTTCTGTGATGGCCTRCTATGTTCTGTCTGAGACAGAAAGAGGGTGTTTTAAAATATGAAGGTATATGATTAAGTTGGTACTAAAGCTGCTTGAGATCTGATTTATTTTCCTCCTTACAACCTCCAATCTGCTGCTGTCACAAGTAATAACTTTCCAGCAAGATAACCATTGCCAATAGTAACCTCAGCAATAAAAGTTGCTGCTGTCRTATTTTTGGATCTGCCCTGTAGTTCGCTCACATGAGGAGGTAAAGCATCTCTGGCTACCTGAAAGTCCTTCTATTGTGTGGGGTATAAAAAGTCTTTAACGCTGGAATTTAAACTGCTCAGCCTTGTGCTGTTCCTGCTGTACTGGAAAGCTACTGGGGACAGGGCTGTACTTTCTTGATACTGGTAGCAGAGTGAAGGTTTTCTGCATAGAAGGTGCTTGTACATGGATGACTGGGTCTTTTGTTTGCTTGTTTTTTTCTCTTTCAATGTAAAGAGCCACATTGCTATTGTTTGAACTGGTATTCTAAAGAAGACTTTTTCCCTTGTTCCAGACAAGTAGTTATAAAGCAAAAAAGTCAGCTGAACTAGAATATTTGCTAGATGAATGTTGGGGGGGGGGGGGAACTGAGGCTACAGTTCTAGTGCACGAGGAATGGGTTTCCATAGCATTAATTGGGAGTTTGTATAGATGGCAGGTTTCTAGACATGAATGTTCCATTGAAATTCTGTTTAAACTGGATATTGATCTTGTCTTATTTACACACATCATTTAAGCTGATGTGTTTCTATAAAAGCCAGTGACTTCTGCAGTAATTACACAGGTAAATTGGCCAATAGCTTATTTCTTCATAAAATGCTTTGGATTGCCTTCAGCAAAAAGCAAATACGTTAAAAACAAACTAGAGTCGATCAATCTGAGTTTCAAAAATCAATATGACTGAAAAATAGCTATTGCTGACAGAAGTAGCTGCTGGGTAATGTTGTGGGAACACCATGTGTAGGAATTGTTAGCCGAATGCTACGAATGTTCAGCGCGCTTTGCAAAAGCAAAAAGCTTCAGGAGGTGTTTATGAATAAACATGTACTATGTTAAGCTGCCTCTCTCCAGATGACAGTAGAGGAATGGATATGTTGCACAACTTTTATCAACAACAGCCTTTAAATGTAGGACTTAATGTTTTTGTAGATTTGGARCATATAAGAAGCATCATAAAATTAGTAATTTTGCTTCTAAACTGAATCAGAAACGTTACAGGCAGAAATTCTATATATGAAGGGTGAAATCATGGTTCTTTTGAAGCTAATGGCAAAACTCCCATGGGCTTCAACAAAGCCAGCATATTTCTGAAGCATCAGACTGTAGTTCCCCAGAACATCTGAAAGCCATTTAAAAGCTTATGAAAATGCCAAAAAACACTGGTGCAGTCCTCAAAAGACTTTTACAGTTGGAATTGCAAGTTTAATATTTATATGTGGATATTATAACTGAACCTGCATCAGGTAACTAAAAATGGCTGGTCCTGAACAGTTGTATGCAAATAAAGCGTGAAGTTATGCATATGTACTCTTTGGAAGTTCTCATCTGTGAATTCTCATTTCAGTATTCTTGTGGTTTTGAGACTTGCAGCTGTGGTCTGTTCTGATAATCTGTAGAATACTTGGGCTTGGGAGAAGAAATCTTGTGAAATGTTTTTAAGTATTTTACATTGTTTCATTTCTTCCAGAATCATTAAAATAATTCATCTGATAAATGATAATATTTGTGTATGACATATGTCTTAACGTCTTCATTTTCAGATTTGAATTTTGTGAGCCATCTTTTGTTACCGGCAATTGTTTAGAGATTTCTCCAGACTGTACTCAGTATGACCGTGTTTACTGTGGTGCAGGAGTACAGAAGGAACATGAAGACTACATGAAGAATCTGCTGAAAGTTGGGGGAATTCTTGTCATGCCTCTGGAGGAGAAGGTGAGGTGCCTTTCTACCCATGGTTCCCTTTCAGATAATTCTAGTTCTGATCTTAACTTTGTCAGCAGCTCTTCTTGAGCTTGCCCTTCTTATGTAGCAGCACCTACTTAGTAGGCTGAAGAAAGTAGAAGATGCACCAGTTTTCACTATGAGTGAAATTGAACTCTGCACATCTCATAATATTTAAGAGATTCAGAAAATGGCACAGACTGGTWGAACTATGATCTTTTATTGTTAATTGCAAAGTTAGTTTCATGCTGCAGAAAAATGTAAGAAGACTTTGTTCAAATTACATAATCTGGTCTATTTACTGAAAACTGTTAAAACGTTTTTAGAAAATTTTATGCCCATAGGGGCTTATGAAAGAGCATCAAAGATGCCCATATTTGTAAATGTCAGTGGATTGCTTTTTAATAAAAAGTGGGCAACTGCCCTGTGTGCAGACTCAAGCTTGTCATTCAGGTTGTCTTTTTGGTGAAGAGGTGTATTGTTTTAATGGACTTGAATGCCTGATGCGGTAGGTGTGTAACCTTTTGCCTTTAGTTGGGTAATTCAGATTAGCAGACTGCAGAATATCTTCCCAGTAAGATGCTGTGAAATTAATTGGTGTAAGAAATTTGAGTTGTAGCAGAAATCCAGTGATCTGCATGATCTGCAGACCTTTTTCGAGAGCAAATGTTCATCGGTGACTGATAYATTCTCTCAATAGTCAGACATAGCTGTTCTGGTTCAGATGTGGTGAAGAACTGGGAGAACAGTGTGACCCAAACTGCCATTGCCCATGTTCTGTTACAATGGATGAAGTTACTTAGGGCTAATCCCTTCAGGAGTTCTGAATTTTATTAAAAGAACAATGATTCTCCTTATTTTACCTAGTTTTTTTGCTGATTGTAGTTTCTAGTACTTTAACCATTTGACCAGGCAGAGGCAAGGAGTTGTTTGTTCATTTTCTGTTTAAAAATCTTGACATGGTTCACACAATGGACAATGATCTGCTTGTTTTGGTTTAGTTGACTAAGATAACACGCACTGGTCCTTCTGCCTGGGAAACCAAGAAGATTCTTGCTGTTTCTTTTGCTCCTTTGATTCAGCCTAACCATGCAGATTCGGGAAAATCCAGGCTTGTTCACTTGCGTGAGTACAAACATTCTTAAATACAGGGGTTGTTTTTCTTGCTGTGTGGTTGCTAGCTGTACATTGCTTCCTTAGACATAACATCCCTATGAATTCTTTTCTTTTTGTGAAAATTACTCCAGCTGCTTCCTTCTTTGAACAGTTGTTCTATTAGTCTCGTGTTTGATCTATTTTTGAGTGTGTCTGAGGAGGCCTGGTGCAAGAATCAGAACAGCGTAAAAGTGATTTGTTGTGAAACTGTACCTAAACTTTGTGGGATACTTGGTCACAATTTTTGTATATGCAGGCATCTCTTTCAACCCTGAATCACATACTGTCATGGTTCTTGGGCACCGTGCCATGATGAGAGCATATTACAGGTGGAAAATGCACAGACTGTCCCTGTGGACAAACATTGCATCTACCCAATTGCATTTGCTACCCAGCTATCTAGAATTTTCCTGAACCTGAAACACTTTAAGGACCTAAGCTATGCGATTTTTGGTTAGCTGTTTCAAGTGCAGGTTGTACCCAGTGGCCTCAATCTTTAGATTAAGATTTCAGCGTAGAGAGTCCTCTTAAGAACACATGAAGACAGAGATGCTTCCATAAAGAGATTAGTTGGGCTTTGTTCTTATTCTGGAAAGGTGTCTGTGCATGATAAAACAGCTCAGCAGTCCGTACAGTGCTATGAAGTCCATTAAGTGCCCATTTGAGCATATTTTTTATGGTGTCTGCTGTAGTGAGGCCTGCAGGTATTACATGTTACTCTTCCCAGTTCCTTTGTTTGGATCAGAAAAATACTTAGTCTTCAGTAGAAGAAACTTTTTGGTTTGGGTTTAATTCATCTTAGTTTATAGATGTGTGTGCATCAATGAGTCTTTTTCTTTGCTGTATGAGATGCGTGTTATGTTGTGCATTTGTATACTGGCAGAGTGCAGAAGATAGAACAGTCTTCCAAGCCATTTATGTGGGAGGTATTTTTTTTAATACAATAACTTACTGTATGCTTCTAATTACTTTTACCAAATGGTTTCCAGCCAGTCTTCACCCACTAAGTGGCAACAGTTTTTGAAGAGCATAAGTGTTGCTTATGTTTTATAAGTAGAGAACTTGGCAAAGCTGAAGTATTTTCCTGATAGGAAAGTCATTGTATGGAAAAGTTAAGTAGACTTCAGGTCTGCTTATCTACAGTGGGAAAATATCCTCCCTCTGTGCTATTAAACAGTTTCAGTGACTATGTCTACAGTCTTACAGTCTAAGACACGTGTATCTTAAAATAAATGTAGGGACTTGACATCAAAATGTGAAACTCTTCTTTCATCCCATTCTCTTTCTTCAGTTAATGGGAGAAACGAATAATTAAGTTTTGTTTGGGAAGTTACAATGCAGTTTATCAGAACTGACAGGAATTGAATAGAGCTGTTTTTGTAATCACAGCAGGGGATTCAAGTGGCTTGATTTAACTTGAGTGAATATAACTTTTTTGATGAGTACTCTTGGGGTGTTTTTCTTCCTCAATATCTGTTCATGGTTTTCTTTTTGTTTTAGCCCCAGTGGCTGTTCGCAGCCTCCAGGATCTGGCTCGCATAGCCATCAGAGGAACCATTAAAAAAATAATACATCAAGAAACGATGAGCAAAAATGGAAATGGATTGAAGAACCCCCCAAGGTTTAAAAGAAGACGTGTGCGTCGCCGTCGCATGGAAACTATTGTTTTCTTGGACAAAGAGGTCTTCGCTAGTCGTATCTCCAACCCATCGGATGATAACAACAACTGTGAAGAGTTCGAGGATGAGAGACGAGAGGAGGAAGAAACTAAACCCTCTGAACTAAAGCCAGATCCCCCTGTAAACTTTCTGAGGGAAAAGGTCTTAAGTCTGCCTTTGCCTGATCCCTTGAAATATTATCTGCTTTATTATAGAGAAAAGTAATTTCCTTCTCCTAAAAAGTGGGAAGTAGACAGAAAATAAAGTACTACTTAGGGCTTGACAAATGTATACCACTTGCTTGCCTGCTAATATGACCACACAAGGCAGTAGGCTGGCTGGGGAATGTGGCTGCTGTATACTTAAACATGATAGCTTTTTTAAGTTTCTTCTTTCTTCTCAGTTGTGTGCTATAGTTTTATCCTACAGCAGGGTTTCCTTAGGAAGCAAGTTGGTGAAATGCTCGGCTGCTTACAGAAAGGAGGATTTAATTCCCCGATACTAACTGCACAGAGATGTTTGGAAATCTCATGGCTGCTCTACCAAATTGCAGTTTTAAAATATTATTAAGCAGCTCCCCAAAGACCTTTGTCCATGCTCTCTCCCACTAAACCTGCCATGGGTTTATATTGGTATGTGTTTAATGGAGGATGAAGATTACTAGTAAAAACTGACCTGGCAAATCTTGTTTCTTCCAGAAATCTGAAAAAGCACAACTTTTACAGACATGAAAGAAAAGTTTTTGGCGTTAACCCTTGAGGCATCCAGGTTTTGAATGCAGAAGGAAAGCATCAGCTCCCCTTTGGTTGGTCTCAGTTTTGCTTATAAACTATATATTTTTAGTAAAAGGTAGAAATGTCTTACAAAGCATTGGTTTTCTTCATGGGAAACATTTATTTTAGTGAAATACAGTCTAATATGAGATGTGGAGTTTTTTGTTTTTTAATGGAACGTAAGGCAAGGGCTGCGAAGCTGCTTAGCTGGCTTTGACAGGATGCTAGGGTAGTCGGATTTGTGACTGTTGTTTCTGGAAACATTTACAGAGTAATTCTGAATGGAGAAGAGGGCAGACAAGGAGATGCGTAGTAGTGAGTTTGTGAAAACTGACCGCGAAAGCAAAATCTGCAGATTTTTCTGTTGTGTGCGATAGTGTATGTCTGTTGGGTTGAACRAAGTGGAGTGCAGAGAGCTAGCCTGGACAGAGTGGCTTGTACTGTGGGAAATCGGCCAAGCTTAGTTTCGTACAGGGTATGTAGAAACCGGAAACAGTCTAGAAAGGCAAATTTAGTGGTTGTGCTACTGATGTAGTTCTTAGGTGTTGCTCTCTGGGCCTCCGCTGTAGTAAGGCTACTAGAATACAACTTGGGTAAACCTAGCCCATGCACAGTAGGTGGAATGAGGTCTTGGTAGTTCATTTTGTGCCTGCAGCAGTTAAGTGGATGCTCTAACTGGTTTATATAGAAAGACTGCACTCTGCAGTTTTGTGGATGTGAATTCTAATCATTATTCCCCAGTCTTTCTGTAATGGTGATGGAAAGAGATTTCATGTTTGGAAGGGTGAGTTTACTTAGTTCAGCCTGTCTGAAAAATTTACCTAAACTAGCAGAGGCTGGAAAGAAACCCTTGAACCTGTGTTATATGGAGTACCCCTAAAGCTGGAAGAAGACAAAATCCTCTCAGTAGGTAGTGCAGCTGTGTTAAGAAGGTATTGCCCCATCAGAAGCACTTATGTAGGTATCACTTTGATTTTTTTTTTTATGCTGTCTTGATTTCTGAAGAGGAGTGAATGAAGACTGTCTTGCCAAAAACATGCTGGATATTCAGTTAATGGCATTGAGCTGCACTGCTTGCATTAATGATAAATAGTGTTTTAAAGTCCTGGAACAGCTTTGAAACTAAAYGGATAAACTCCTGTACATCTAAGCCCAAGGTGGAGAATTCTTCCTCGCTTAATAGGCTTTTTGTGTATCTTTGAGAACATTATCTGATAATACACAGTGTCATGTGGCTAGTGTCCTRTAATAGGAAATAGTCATAGGCCATATCTTGCCTCTGGTGTCTTAATTCTCCACTTCTGGTCTGAATGGAACCCCCAAGCCATCCTCCTCCCTTAGATTTCTGTTTCTGTATTTTAAATGGGGCAGTTTTGCGGCCACTGAGCTGATGGTTTTCTGTAAATTTAGAAGTAGCCACTTTATAACTTTGGCAACTACARTGGATTTCTTTTTCTACTGATGAATATCCTGAATATGGTGGTAAATGGAAGCCTAATAGAATCTATATGTAGTATTTCTCTGTGCTTCCCCAAAGGCTGTTATTTCTAGATTTGTTAGGCATTTTTGCTTAATAGCTGTCATGCTAGGAATGTGCCTTTCTATATTATGGCACAGTTTCCATGCCCCTGCATAGTATGGGATGCCTCCTACGTTAGCCTATCAGGTCATCCTTTAGTTTATTAATTGCAAAACTTTTTATGGATGTCATAAAGAAGTTACTTTAAAAATTACCATTAAAGTTGAGGTTTATATGAATAAACCATATTGAGGTTCTATTAAAGCTGACTTAGTTAAGGGAGAGTGTCTTTCATTTAGCCCTGTTTGATTCTTCCCTCCCTCTCCCCTCTCCCCATAATTATAAAAGATATTTTATCAGATTTTTCACCAGATCTGCCTTTTTTATTACATTTGCTAGATTTTTGTAGCACTCTATAAACTGCATAAAATACTGCTATTTTTCCTGGATAAGGTTGAATAAATATATATACAGGCAATTTATGTTCTAGGTTGTCAGATTGTCCCCTTGTCCAAAAAAACCCCCACAGATCCAAACAAACCCATAGTAGAAATTTTATGTGTAATATAATTGTGAAATAGTATTGCTTATAGCCTGTAAATGAAGGGGAACTGTAAATACATTTTCCCTGTGCACAAGCACTTGCACTGTAGTTTTGTATGCATTTTTAGTAGAGTAATTGTAGCTTAATTGTTTTTGTATAGTCTGTCTGTAAGCTCTCTAGGAATTTTACCTGCTTTTACTGTTTCTTTTTGTATTCCAAGTAGTCTTCATTTTAATTGTACGTGACTCCATTCTAGGTTTCGATAGTGCAGTAAATGTGCAAAAAGAAACTTCAAATTGCTTTAATCACCARTGTGTAAGTTGAAAAATCTATGTATAGAAATTATAGTAAAATTGGCTTGAGGCATGCAAAAATGTTATGCAATTTAAAAACTTTATTAAGTGTTTCTGTATCAATAAATTCAGTAAAGACTTTTTAGCCTTCTTAACATGGCTTTGCATCATGTTGTGATTAGAATGCTTTGTAGATAAGTACTTGTTTTCATAATTGAAGGTTAAGACACTAGAAAAAGCATTTAATAATATGATGCAGGTGCACAGTTGTAGATGAACCCCTCAGAATATAATCTCTTAAAAAAAAACAAACAAGAAAAACCCAAACCTGCTTAGTTAATGATTTCCAAACCTTTATGTAATGGAATTGTGCAAGATATATTTTGGAATTAGCACACACAACACTCATCTAGGTTTAATATATCAGAAAACTTAGAGTGAGTTCACTTGGCTGTTAGACAGTAGAGGTACCAGGAGGTCATTTAGTCCATTTCTCTTCAAGGCCRGATCACCTGAACTAAACATGACAGGAGTTTGTTTAATCCATTCTGAATTGCTGCTATTTCTGCAACTCTCCTCATGTCTCTAGTGGTCTATTTCAGTGCTTAATTAATGCACATTTTAAGAACTGATACTCAGTGCTTCCATTTCACTAGTACTGAGAATAATTTCATTTTGGCTTCAGCTGTAATAGAAAAATAATCGTAATAGCAAATATAGCTATTGCTAATTAAGTACATCTGTTAACCTTTCATCCATAGGACAGTTATCTATAAACTGTATTTCTTCCTGTCATCCACATGATAGGTGTCCTTTTACCAACTATTAAATAAGACTAGTACAGTATTTATGCTTTCTGTCTTCATACAGTGCTTGCTAGAAAAAAATTCCTTTTTTGCTTTGGAGAGCTATGAATATGTTATACCAATGCTATCAAGTAAACAAAATATGTAAGACAGGTGATGTTTATGTTCACTTCAAAGCTCTTTATTGATGAGGGTTTTATAATGTGTATAGCTTAAATGTAATCCACATCTGTTTGAYTTGAAGCCAAGATGAGAGAGCTGAAAAGGTGTTGGAGGAAACTGATAACTCAAATGTGTTGAACTTGCTCTTTTGCTAAGAAAAGCGATCAAGTAAAATGTACAATGTCACAGTTCTCTGGGAGATAATGATGAACTCTTCTGAAGACATACTCAGTGAAATCCTTCTACTGGGGCAGAAGTGCTATTTAAAAATAAAACAAAGGAGGGTAAAAGGAGGAAAAAACCCTTCATATTCTACCAATGTCCAAAAACCTTTCTGGAAGAGGCCGGAAATGTTTAAGCATAGGACACAAGCATTAACTTTCATTCCTGTCACTTAGCAGCTAACTTCTGGCTCTTGTTTAGAGCTGCATGCTTATTTTTAAATAATTCATCATGTTGATGGAAAATAAGATAAATTAATGCAGGTGAAAAGGAACTGTGATTGCTTGTGCTTCATAACATCTCACAAACATCCCATTTGTCAAGTAGTGGAGACAAGTGAGGTGGAAAAGATGCATTTCAACTAAGTGAAATATGTTTCCAAGTAAATATATAGGTTGCAGAACCTGGGTTTTTTTTTTTTTTTTTTGTACTCAAATTATTCCTTGTGGTGTGGCTGCTGTTAAATCTGCTGACTTTGCTAATGATCCAAATCCCAGAAAATAGTAAGTAGATAACTATCAATCCTRCCAGAATCTACCACCAGCTGCACAGCCAGGCCCTAAATGGAGGTTCCGGAGAAAGTATATGTAGAAACATGACTGATATCTAGTCCAGCTCTCCCATTAACAAAATAAATCTTGAAGGGAATGCTTTTTTGCTGATGGCTGGTTTAGAGCTCAGTTTTTATGCACCAATGTATAATGGGGGCGGAGGGAAGGAGTGTTGCATTTGTAAACAGGCTAGGTGCGCCATGGAAGGGGTTGACAAATTTCCTAAATGCTAAAGCATGGTTTGAAGAGGATATTTTTGGTTTATTTTCCTAGAATTTTTCCATACAGAGGTGCTCTTACAAAGTTAGGTTACTGTGTCTTAACAGAGTTCAGTGTGCTTTGGAAAGAGTTGATAGGGGGGAACAGTCAGACTGGAAAAATATATACCGTCAAAGTCTGTATGACTTAAGTCAAAACTGCATTGTCTTTTTTTTTTTTTTTAATGCAGATACCGGAGTGAACTGCACTTAACTTCTCAAATTAGAATGAAAAGCTGTCGCTTAGCTGGAGCAATCTGCTCTGAGCTGCCATTAGTTTGTTATCTAAAGGCTGAAGCAGATWCTTCAGCTTTTTACGATTTGCAGTCATAAGGTGGGGTGGGTGGCCACCAGGGGACACTGTGCTCACAACCAAGAGCTGTGTCTGYACAGGGAGGATGGAGAGCTCCAACAAACCTGCGCTGGCACCGCTTTGAAATCCAGGCAAACAGACAGACGATTGCTTGAGGGTAAGATACAAAAAGCCTGCTGTATAATGTGACCATTTTCTGGCTAGAAAAAAATTGCTTTTACCATCTATGACGTGACTGCCACTCAAGAATTTGTAAGTGATTGGGTGCRAGGCATCAGCTACTGTATAATGATCATTTGCCCAAAGCCTTACATGTCACCAAAATCTAAATACCTGGCAGATTTCTGGGTGAGGATGAGGAGAGAGATAAATCTTATTAATATATTCTGGAGTATATTGTCTAAGCCTTGATTTACAAGGTTATTAAGAGTAGGAAACTGGCAAAAGTAACCACTTAAAAGGCAGAAAAGCCCCAACCCTTTCCTCCTAATACTTAAATAACAAGCTGAGGGGAAAGAACAACAAAAGCAAGAAAATATAAGATGAAAGGTAAATGTTCCAGTAATTCGTTCCGGTATTTGTAGGAATGTAGCATTCAAATCAACCTGCTGTTGAGAAAGTATCTTGTGACTGGAACTCCTCAGTTTATTTCCTAGTGTCTCCSTATTTTGGAGGTTTAAATGTTACCCTGGCTAATTGCTGTTTTGTCACATTAATTGTGTCTTACAGTTTACAATGTAGAGCAATTGCAGATTCAGAGGAAACTTTGGGTTGATTCTCCAGGTAGCAAGGAATGATGCCATGTTTGGAATTCCAGAAGTAGCCATATATCCTAATGAGCCTTAATGTTTTATACTTATGCTAAAACCGCACAAATATGATCTTGTCTAGTGATAACTAAAAACTTTGAGACAAGTTATTTCACTGTAAGCTTCTTTATAGTGATAAAAGGTGATCAGTTGGAAACATGTCTTCCCTTTTGCATCTCAATTTTTTGTTGCCCAGTGGAAGACAGAGATTGAGGTCTGCATTTGCTACATGAACTACTGCAGTTCGAACTCAAAGTTAGTTTCATTGTTTGTTTTCCTCTTTACCCCTCAAATGCTTTTAATTTCTTCACAATTCCAATTGTTTTTAAATGTGACATCCTTGTAGGAAAAAACTGGATTAGTCGAAAGGTCCTTGAAATGAATTAGCTTCTACTCTGTTTGCATTCTGTCAATGCCTGCAGTCAGTTTTTGTCTTATTTATCTGTAGGTTGTTTCTCTCTGCTTAGCCATCTCTCTCTTAAATTCACTTATCTGTAGCACTCGGAGTTTCCATCTCTGTTTGGAAATTTATTTTGCTAGATGTTATGCATACATATAATAAGAGGCAGTCTCTATCCTGAAAGTCTAACCGTCTAATACGTTTGACAGAGGCTCTTAGATAGGATGCTATCCTTYGTGTGCAAGGAGTGTGCTAAAGTAAAAATGATGATGTTCCCAAAATCACACAAAAATTTATACCCAGGCCTTCTGAGTCCCAGCACAGCACTGTAAGCACAGGTACATTCTGTAGGCTTTTAGATAAATGTGCCCAAGGAGAAGGTGAAGAGTTAATTTGCTGCTCAGAGTAAGAAACAAGGCAAGAATAAGTCAAAATTAAGCATTTGTACTTAAACACCACAATTAAAGGGGGTAGGGAACAGTCTGATCTTCAATGATGTACATAATGGCAGAGAGGGTGGGCGGTTGGACTGTCAAACTGCCTTAATTTAATTGCAAACACATGCTGATGAGTCCCCTCCTCCTCCTGGACCTCAGGGCTGGGAAACTTTTTTTTTTTTTTTGTCAGCTCCCTGCAGTTCAGAATTGAGGAAAATACACTCCAGCAAACACCATGCTGATCAAATCTTCAGCTCTTCTAGGCTTTTTGTGTTTTCTCCTCTTGCCTAGTTTCTCCTGCTCCTGTCCTAGCCGCTGCTTGTGCTTCAGGACTACAGTAAGATGCATGCATCTGATGTTGGAAACCATCCCTGATATCCCACCCCAGACAAGCATACTGTGAGTAGCTATTTCATTTTACTGTCTTTCTTACCTGGTTGGTCTTTAGGAAGAGGAAAGAAAAACGCAAGGCAAAAGGCAGGCCTTTAAATCCTTTTTCTTTTCCCTGCAAATTTTCTGTGTTGCAGCTTGTTTCATGTTTTTAGAGCATAAAACAGAAACTTGCTTCTTTTGGCATCAGTTAATTGTTAACAGGGCAATCGAGGAAATCAAAAAAAAAAGAAAAAAGGAATAATGCCAGTGCAATCACTAGAAGACAGTTTTGGAAAGTCAAAGGTCACAATTGTTAAACTGTGCTTGTAGAAAGGTACGGTTTTCATTTGAGAAAGCTTTAAATGCAGATATGTGAGAGAGAGAGAGAGAGAGAGAGAGAGAGAGTGGAAATAAAGTAGTTCAAGCTTTTGTCTCTACAGAGAAAAAGCACTTTGTAATAAATACAACCCCATTTCTTTCCTAGAGTATAGGTTCTGAACTACACAAGCCAAACTTAAAGCTTATTTGGAATGCAAAAGTTGTGACAACTCACAGATTTTGTTTTTTAAGAAATAAAATGCTGATTGGGCTGACTGCCTTTTGGAGAGGGAACTGCTGTCTGAGTCCCTTGCACAGAAAAGGTGCAAGAAAAGGTGCGTGTAAATTTGGAGACTCCTGAACAGTTTTTACTAATAGACTCAGAAGAACACTTTCCTATGGTTCTATAGTAGTCAATTCTAAACCTAGAGGGGACTTTAAGATGCAGTGACATGAGACAAAATACTTCCCTCTGTGTTACTCTTATCTGATCCCTTCATTTGGAAGACCTTTTTTGTAAATGGTAGGAAAAGAATTGTCAAATATTTATCATCGTGCTCATCTTGCTTAAATGAATGCTGATTGCAAAACTTGTTCAACACCAGTGGGCTGAGAAGCCTTTCCTTGTGCCTGTAACAAACTAAATTTGGTCTCAGCCAGAATATCTATACTAGCATTTCTCCTGTAAACATCTCTCTAATAGCGCTTGTGCAACTTCTCTGCCGGCGGCCTAAGGAACATGTTGTGACCAGGATGCTGGCATTTTAATTGCTGCCATGCAGATGGGTTTTGGTGGATGGAACACACAGGGGTTCTAGCATTAGCAGCACACAAGAAAATGTCTATGCTTGCTACTGGTAGAGTTATGCTGGTGGGGAAACTGATTGCAGCTGGGCTTCTTGGGACCTCCCCGGACATGGGATGGATCAGAATCTGGGCTTGCTTTCTCTCTAGGCTAGCAATAGGACGGTTACTGTACAGTGTGAAACTGGGCTGTACCGCACGGRTTGTTGCAGAGTATGTAGGTAATAGTTATCAGTCCTGTGCTTTCAGGACCAAAACTTTCAGAGTCTGCTCAAATTGTCACCAAGCATTTCTTTCCCTTATAGGTTGAAATAGGAATGTGTTTTAAATGCATTTGCTCTGTTTGATTTTAACAAAATAGTTTGTTTCTTCCTGTTTAAACATGGGTTTTATTGGGGAAAAGTGTTTGTTTTGCCAGCTGAATGAAGACATTTCTGAGCTCTAAGAGCTTGATTTCTATTCTTTATTCAAAACAAGGCAGCATTTACTTTTGCACAGAATAGCCTGAGTGTGTTTCCTGTACAGATTACAGAGGAAGGGACATTTACTGTGGTCACTCTTTTCCTCTGTTGGAATGGTGCATTTCTAAATGCCCTCAGGCAACAACACACTTCATTCTTTTTACGCTTCAGGTAACAAAATGTGACTGTGATCCATGACTTGTCCTCCTACCTGTGGTAAAATTCCAAGTAGTATCTTGTTACAATTTAGGAAGCATTGAGTTGTCAGTGAGACTCCATCTAGACAAGGGGCCAGATTTTCAGGTACAGTGTATTCAATCACTGGTTCCCTCTCCCTGGCCTCTGTCAAGCCACCTAACCAGTTTGCGTGCAGGCTGCCTGTAAATGGTCACTGTTTTGCATGCTTAACCATTAGGAAAGCTGTCTTATTTAGCTTAACATGACAGGCACAGATTTCAGTGGGAAATGGGGGTTTTGAACATTAAATGGGACTATGCTGGTAAAGGTGTGAGATACAGAAGTAGTAAAACTCCAAAATGAGATGACTTTCTTTATAGACAGACATTTCTGCAGGAGATTTGTGTCTGGTTTGTTCTCTTCTAATACTGTCTGCATAATTAAAAGCAAAACCCATACTGATAAACAATGTTCCCCATAAATACAGAGTAATATGAGCCTGTTAAGTATTTTCTGTTGGCAGATCATGTGCCTTTGCATGGTGTGTGGCAAGCAAAAATATTGACTTTCTGGCTATCTCGAGGATCTAATGTATAAATGCATTTGCCAGCCAGTGTCCCATTGTATGTGTTATAAATAGCGTTTGAATAATTAAACATTTTTTTTTAATTGTGAAAGATCAAAGAATGCTTCTTAACCAAGCCCCTGACTACTCCAACCTTTTGGTATGTTAATCTTTCTCTCGGGATGAGAACTGTTGTGTCAGTGTGAACATTCAGAATTATAGCAAGAACAGTCAGAACAGTAGAAAACGTGGAATTACGGTATTTGCACACTTGTCAYGGGGTATGAATAGGACCAACTCTGCGGCTCTAGATACAAACACTGATCTGAGGCTTCAGCTCTGTTGCCTGGCAGAACAGCTGCAGTTCCCAGATGGGGTTTGCTTTGATGTTGGGAGTTTGGGACTTTCTGACCTCCGTGACTCTGTGCTACCCTCTCTCTAACAGCCCTTGAGGAAGAGGGGCAGAGKTTTCTAGCAGGCACACACTGTGCTTCGACAAGCCCTGTTGGCAGTTGGCCCCCACAGGGCTGTAGCCAGCTGGCCTAACTTAGAGCAGCCCGTAGCCTTCTCTGAATGATGCTGGGATTGGCATGGGACCAGCTCCAGGATTGATGAGCTGTTACTGGCTCCTCTTTGGTTCCCGTTTCCYTCCTCCCTTTCCCAACCCCAGCTGGGCGCAGCTGAGGATCTGGCCCAATGTTTGGTTTTAGCAATAGACTATTTATCTTTGGTAATGAAGTCTGTTCGTTTTATCCTGAGTAGAGAACAGGATGGCAATAATGGCTACATGTGTACAGATAAGTAAGCTATAAAAATTCATGGTGTATAACTGCAAATGTATTTTGGCTGCTGTCTGTTCAACTGGAACATGATTATCCAGATGTGATCTGCTGGTTACTGCTGGGATTCAAGCAGTTCCCTTAGCCAGCAACCCAAAGGAGGGAACAGCTGTGAAACATACACTCCGAAAATTTCAATAGGTCTTTAACCTTCTAAGTCATTTGTTCTACAGTTTGACATTTGAAACAATAAACTCTGAAACATGTGGGCATGAGTAGAAGAAATCCATGGAAAGAAGTTGCCCTCTGGCTGGCAGCTAATGGATTTCAATCCAATTATCCATGGGTTATTCTCTTTTTTTTTTTTTTTTTGCATTATGCGTAACACATAATGAATGAGTACTCATAGCTCAGAGCACAAGCAAAGATGGCACAGTATCTGGCATCTGAACACATTGCTGGCATGCACTGAAGGTGACCCAGTTGTTCATAGACCTGGTTGCTAATCRGGCAGTGTAAGCATCTCCAGTTTGACAGTTTTTGTTTCCCTTCATCGGCGTGTGTGCTGACTGGCCACTCGGTTCTTCCCCAAGGTCGCTACGCTGCAGTAGGGAAGCCTGGTAGGACAGTGTGTAGCTCTTCTCGGTGTATCTTAAGGATCATAGTTTTGAGAAGGAACCTTACATGTTTATGGGGAGGGAGATTTGCTGAGCAAATGAGTTCTTGGAAATGCTGCTCCCATTGTGGTCTCTGTCGTGTGCTTTTGGACTTTCGGGTGAAGACTGGATTAGTCATTTCCTCTGTGTGTGTGATAGTCTTATATGTAGTCATTAAACATACACCCACATGTTCTGGATGTGCCAGGTGTGATCTCTTTCTGGCTGCTGTTACTAGAGTATCTAACTAATCCTCATGAAACCTTTTAGAGGTGGCCAAAGTCTTTTGTATGTCCTGTTTATAGAAGTCTCTTCATCAGAAGGAAAATGGAGAGGGAAGATATTCAAAACATTTTTGGTTTCCTTTGCAAAAACATTCCGGTGTCTTTTGATGAAAACATCTTAACTCTTGAGATTGTAGTTATCTCAACTGTTCTTTGAAGGCAGAATTTCTAAACCGTAGTGTCCCATCATCTGGTTCCAGCTTGAGTATTTGCATTCTCACTGACTACCTTTGCCTCACCACATCCCTCTTCCCCTAGCTGTACCAGATCTTTTGCTGAAGGACAAAATTGCTGTGTTCTTTAATGCAGCTTCCTCAAAGTGGGGTAGAGTAGCGGATTGGAGAAGTCAATAATTTTTTGGTGGAAGAATGGGTTTGTATTCTGGGTGAAGACTTGATTGGTGGTCTTAAAAGAAAAAAAAAAAGGGGGGGGGCAAAGAAACAAAAATCTGACACCCATGCTACAAGGGAATCAATATCAAAGGATGCCACAGCAGTTGACTTCAGCTGGCAAAGTGTGACTGCKTCTTGGATTCCCTGAAGAAGGTAGATGTGCTTTTATGCTCTGAAACTTCCTTTTASTGCTTCTGGATCAGTGCCAGAATACAGCTCAGGAGGAACAAAAGTTTTCTTGATTTGTTGTGAGCAGTATCTTGAATAAGCATTAGGAAATATGCATTAGGTTAAAAGAGTCCTGCTCCTTGCTGACAYGAATACCCAAGAATAGACTTAGTTGATTTGATTAGGATCAGACCCTAATCTCCATAAGGGCTGTTAATACATAACAGCTCAAATTATCTGGGCTTGTCCAGGTCAACAGTTCGCTGTGTAATCTCCCTCCCTGTATATGTATCCAGGACAAAAACTATATTTTGGAGACATTCCTTGCTCCTGCTTTTGCTGGCAAGAGCTAAAGAGATGCTCTGTGGCAGGTGACAAGGTCAGGCTGTGAAGCGTAATGTTAACGGTGCTAAACACAGGGGTCTTCCCTGAGATGAATTTAGGAGTGCTCTGTCACTCTTTGCAGCAGCTACTCACCTGGAACACTCAGATGTTTTGCATGATCTGATATCCTCCAAACTGTGCCACCTAAAACATTGAACAAAAGAAAAAAGGAATTGGGTTCTCGATAACCGAGCTTCCAGGAGGATTACGGGGAGTGGGTCACTGCCTGGGGTGCCCACCACTCAGAACCTCTCGTTTTTCTTTAAATGAGCACCATGGTCTTGCACGGACACCCACAGCTGGAYGTATGCTGTGACTGCACGCCAGCACGCGTACACAGAGCAAGTGGGAGCAAAAGGGCTTGGTACACTGACAGCTAAATCACTATCACGTTCTTGTCCCATTTGGCACAGTGGGCACCAAGCCCTTCTGAAAACCTGACCTCTGTGGGTGCTGAAATATTAAAAACCTGGCTTCAGGAGTGCCTGCGGTAATTTCTTAATTAAAGTCTAGTATGCCTATCCCTCTAACTTTAAAAAGTAAGCAGTGTGACAGTACAAGAGAACAGCAGCCCGTTCTGCAGCATGAGGGTCTCTGCATTTGCTCTTTCTCTTGTGTTTCATCCTTGATCTTACTATCTGGTTTAATAGTATTTTCAAGCTGAACATATTTTCCTCTCTCTTCACTCCTCAAACAGTCGAATCTTGATGTTTTGAACTGATATACCCCCAAAATAGCAAGCGCTTGGAAAAAACCCCAGCCCTTAGTCTCCCTGTGGTCTCCTCATCTGTCTAGCAGAGATGACAAAGCTCAGCTGTCCATGTAGGGATTCAGAGATGAAGACTGTCATTTATTAAAGCCATTTGGGGACTTGTGTATGAGATGGACATTCCTGAGCTGGGAAGCTGATGACAGTGGGTCTGGAAGACTTCATTTCCATCTCAGCAAGACTGTTTTCCCTTCCTGCCAGGACTATAGCTGTTTGGCAGGATATGGGAACCTGCAGAGCTGATTCTGATGTTCTGCGGATAAGTAAAGGAAATGAGCATCTTCTGACAAGTGTTCTGGCTGTTCTTATAAATGGGATACTTGACTTTAAAATTATGTTTAGGGTATTTTTCACTCCCTCCCTTCCCAAGGAACTATTGGAAGGAACCTCAATGTCCTAAGCACTTATCCCTGTTTGTAAAACAACCTTTACTCTCGGTGTCTTTGTTCTTAACGATTGGGTGTCTGCCACTTACTCAGCTCGTTCTGGGTTAAATGGTCCAGAACTACCAGCATCTTTGCTGCACATATTCTGAACATAAAAGATGCTTCAATAAAACAAACTCAGTAGTTTCCATGGAACTGCAGTAAAATGTGTCTTGTAGCTGATTATCTGCTTAGGTAACATGGTGATATATAATGTAAAAGCATAAATAGTTTAAACAGAAATGGAAATTTCTTATAAAAGCCATTGATTGCTTTGCATGATAACCACTATCAATTATTCAACACAGTGTTCTGAGGAAYAATTGTTCTGTTAAAAGCTGAGAGGATCAGAAAGATTGGAGTGTCATTCCTCTGTAAAAAACTATTCCCCTAGCCATTTGCAATTCTGTCACTCATTTTAAGTCCCCCRAATGGGGCTGAGCATCTCCTGAAAAGGTGAGGTATTTCACTAGCAGATCCTAGCTTATCCGCATATTTCAAGCCAGTTTCCTGTCTGGGCCATGGTGCTTGGGCATGAGGATTTGGTGAGATTTTCTTCTGAGCCACTCAAAGTGGTATCGTCTGGAGGGATCAGGATTGAATAGTGCAGGACRGCTGCCGTCCCAGGCCTCTGAGCGCTCTAACGCTGCGCTGGGTATGTGAAGGTAGAAAAGGACCAGGGATCCTTTAGCAGTAGATATCCCCTTTGTTCCTTGTAATCCCAGACTGTCGGCCTTGAAAACATGGGGGAGAGTTAAATCACAAGGGATTATTATTATTWTTTTTTTCCATTTTGCAAATTCCAAGGTGAAAAGAAGCAGGCGGGAATGAGGGAGTCCAGCTGCTCGTATATAAAGCAGCTGGAACAGGCTGGCACAGGAGGAGCTGTGTGGTGGGTCCCAGTGAAAAGCACACTTGTTAGTTAAAAGAAATGTAAAGTTTTCAATGTGAGCAGCCTGGGAGAGAAACAAGTATTTCTGTGTAAGGAGGGACAAACTCTGAAGGAGATGCTCTCAGTCAAATACGCASTGGGCAGGAATTTCCCAGTGCAGTCCTACACTGCATTTCTTCACCAGTTAAGCCTCAGGCTAAAGCAAGGTCTGGAGGAGAAGTCTACTGATGAGCTGAAGTCAAATTTTATATGCATTGGTAGGGATGAAGATGCAAGTTCCTCTCAGACTCCTTGGGAATTCTTTGCTATGTAGAGACACCCACCCCGGTTTGTTTACTGCTCTCTTGGATACAGGGAGCTGAATAGACCCAAGGAGTCATCTAGTCCATCCTTCTGCCTGCAGGGCAGGATCAACACTACGTAAACTATATGCAGCTGATGTCTGTCACACCTGCAGTCTGAGTGTTTCATTAACCTTGCTGTTTAAGATATTTTTAAAAAATTGGAATCTTTCTTTCTGCAATTTTAGCCGATGCCTATTTGCCTTTTTCTGTTTGCAGCRCTGTTCTGACACAGTTATTGTGTATTCTCCCCTCCTCTCAGTGCTTTAGTGTTAAATAAGCCATCTCAGATCATTCTCACTGCTTTCCTCTGGATTGTCTTCAGTTAATTCCCATCTTCCTTGAAATGAAGTGCTCAGAATAAATACRCACTTTCAGTTCCCTTTCTTGTCTGTAGGGATGGCTGTTGCCATTATGCTGTGGAGAGTAAACTAAAGGTGGGCTTTTCAGAGGAGTGCGAGACAGCTGGGTTTGGAATTTGGGGTCCCTGGACTCATTTGAAGATCTTATCTGGAGTGAAAAAGGAAAGAAGAATCAAGATGTTTCATTAAAAACAATAAGCTCAGTTTCTTATGCGGTATTTGGGAGTGGGGGGCTGGAATCAGAGTCTTGCACTGAAGTTTCTGAATTTGTGGCACATGAAACCAAGCCCTCACTGCTCGCTCCGTAATGGGAGCTATTGGGAGCATTTCTCCATGCACRTACTTCTCATCAGCAGGGAACATTATGGATAGATGGTGCAGCCAAGCTACAATCTTGAGACCCCTGTTAGTGACACGCCGTCATTCTTGCCAGACCGCGCGGCCCGGGTTTGCTTCGTTGCTCTCGCCGTTGAGGAAACCCGCAGCCTGGGAGGTCAGACTTGCTTGGGGAGCTGGAGAGACCAGGTGCAGACTTGCACRGCACCGTTTCTGTGGAGTTGTTTTCAGTACATGACCAATAGTGAAAAAAGACTCCTAGGGGTAGAGGAGCTTGTATTTCATTTTGCTGGGTTTTTAGAGGTGTTTTCAGTCACCTCTGGTTCTGGGTCTTACTTTTCGTTTCAGCTGTGAAAGCCGAGCTCTTCTGCGTGAATATTGGGGTGTGAAGGATTGCACTTGTCTTTGTTCACTAGAATAGTCTGTTTTGGTTTTTTTTTCACCTGCAGTTTGTGACCCAAAGTGGTGTTTTACACTTCACTGCCTGCTTCCCGCTGCCTTTCATGAGCATCAGCAGCCTCAGCCCTGACCCGGGTGTATTCCTCCCATTTGTTTGCTAGGTTTCCTATTACCTGCAGCCAGCTGCCTGGACTAATTACACAGTTCTTTACAGCCCCCTGGGGGGATGCAGAGTTTGTGCCTGTGTGTTACAGTGTATAAATCAAGTTTGCATTTCTTCACCTCTTCTCATGGTCTAGTCTTTCCTCGTTTCATTTAATGAGACCCGGAGAATAGTCAGTGAATTGTGCTATCACCTTTGCCAATACTTAATTGTATTTGGCTTCATGGAGTCAGCCATTGCCTTGAAAAATCTGTACGTATATCGTCAAATTCACATCGTCGGGGAGGAGGGATATGTAAAATCACCCTCAAACAAAGAAGAGTAAGGAATATATATTTGGAACAATAAAAAACAAACACAACAGGAAATGTCGGGGTAAAGCTACTGTTAAAAATTGCAGTTCCAGTGGGTGATCTTTTGGGATTGCAGAGTTTGCAATAGAAGAATGTTTCACATAAGTTGCAATTTAAACACTTTTTTTTTTAAATGTTGAAGCTGTATTCTTTGCTGCCTTCTAACTCTTCACTGTGCAGTACTTAAACTAACAAAGGGAAGAGACTTCTCTGTAAGTTACTCTTCCCATTCCTTTTTTTCCAACTCTGAGAAATTACAAAAAGGGAAAAACACAACAGAAAAGAGAACTGTGTGTCATGTATTTTATTGTATTCAGTGATAAAAAAGGGGGGTAACGAGGCAGAGACTTAATGCTTCCATTTAATCTGAGTTAAATAAAAATGAGATATTTTATGTCTAAAAAATATGAAGATGTAGAGGGAATTCATGCTAGAAAATGGATTTTTTTAACAGGAAAATAACCTGCTTTGTAAGCTGTTCAGCTGAAGAAACTTTATATCTTAAATAAAAATCAGCTATACTTATTGTGTATCCTCATCTTGAGCACTTGCTCAAAGATGTTTTAGCTGCCTTGGAAACTCACTTTCATCTCATGTGTAGAGCTACCTACAATGAATGTTCCTCTTCCTAATCTTAATTTACTAAGGCCAAGATTCCTGTTGATGCTTCTAAAAATAAATGCTGCAATTGTAGCTCTTTGTAGAATTCTTATTTTAAACTGTGGTTCCAAATGGTCTGTAACTTACCACCAGAATGAAAGGCATTTCAGCCTGTTCATGTTGGCTGCTTTTTCCCTGCTTAAAACAAGGGCCCTTAAATGGCTGTTTTAAACAGAGAAATAGCTGTGTATTCCCCAAACGTGACAGATAGGCAGCACAGGAGAAAAGTCTTTATTGTTGTGCTTTGGATAGGAACTGACAGCAGAAAAACATTTGTCAATCTTTTGCAATTTGTTATAATGTGCTGGACCATGGAAGGTGCCAGATCAATGCACATTCCCTATAGAAGTGTTTCTACTTGGTTAACCAGGTTAAACCACTTAGCTCTTATTTTATTATCTCATTAGCAATCAAAAAACATGTTTTAGGGTTCCAAGTTGATGTAGTTACATGGACAGCCCTTGAAATTTGCCAGAATCCCCTGGACTCTACTAATTCTAATTGAAGTTGGCACAAATTGGAAATGCAGGCAGCGATAAGCTGTTCTGAGTCTCGGAGCATTCTGAAGCAGAATGTGAAATGCTTATTATATGAGGTTATTTGATCAGATTTAACCATTTTAGGGCAAAGATAATTTTGCTAGGGACCTGAGAAAAAAAAAAAAAGAGTTCCCACAGTTATGTGTGTTCCTCTACAGATCAGTCTGAGATGCATGTGTAATTGCACATAAACTTGCRGTGTTGATTAGGGCAGCGGACCTAGTCCAGAGCTCTTACAAATGATCACGTGTGTCCTTTCAGTCTTCAGCTTCCTATGAAATGAATGTAGATTTTGTAAATGTGGGGTTGTCCTGGCTGTTGGCCAACTTCGCAGACAAGCGGCCCTCCAGCCTCCTCTCCACTCCTCCCTCACCCCTTTCCCTGGATCTTTGTCTTTATTTCTCACGTTCTTGTAGACCTGGTACAATAGACTCTCCCAGCACCCCTCCTTCTGTGGAAGGTGCTGATTGCTAATGGTTCATTTTTGTTGCGTGTGCACTGATTATATTTTCTGCTTTCAGAGATTTACGTTTCAACCACATCAAGGAGATAAAACCTGGAGCCTTCAGGAAACTGAAGAACCTCAACACGCTGTAAGTTCCACTCATTTTCCCCCGCTTCCAGTTGTTGTGTCATTACCACTGTAAGAAAGGAAGGAATCTGAAAATGAGGCCATCAAGGTTTTGTAGCCAAAGTGCTGGTTCAGTACCAGTAGGACCCACCCTATTCCCTAGCTCTCTAGTTCAGGACTGCCTGATGTACGGTGGTAGAGAGTTTGAGTTAGAGTGAGACTACAGTAAGGATATCCATTTATTACATACATTAATACTAACCCTTGTAATGGCTTAAAGATGGCCTTAGTCTTTTTAGTTATTTCAGCCAAGTTGTGTATATCCAGCTAAAGCTTTCTGCATAAAATTCCCTGCATTCTGCCCTAGATCATATTTCTTACCATTTTCAATTAAATGTGCAATTTAATAACTTCCATTTTGGCAATTAAACTATCTTCTTTAAAAATTTTCCTGATGCATACTGTTACTGCCTGAGAGTGTTTCAGCAGATATGGCTTTAGAGTAGCCTGTAAAAACAGTTCTGGCCTGCAGTCAAGAGAGCAGAACGATGCATTGAAAGCTTCTTCCTTTCCATGGCCTCCCCAAATGCCTAAGCCACATTAGCTATTCTACAAGATTTTTACTGAAGCGCTAGTGCATCCTTCCCAGTGCCTTCTTGTCACTATGGCTTGTCCTAGGATAAATGCCTGCACCCACCCTACTGCAGAGAGGAATGTGAATAGAACACGGTTCCTCTGGTGTTACACCCCAGCCGGAGCAGGCGCACTCACGTGCGTGTGATATGCTACCAAGCACTTTCCTAACAAGTTTCTCCCTCTGCTAGAAGGAAATAATGGGAGCCTTTGCTTCTTCTTGCCCCTGGTAAGGCTGAGGTTATGAAGACAGATTTGAGTACGTCTGTACCATGTAGCTAAGAAGCTGAAAACAAACCAGCTCCCAAATCAGAAACAGAGGCTGTGTCAGCACAGCACTGTGCTATATTTAATTGGCCCGTCGAGGATCAGATCTGATTATTCAACCTGTAGCATGGCACTAACGGAGTTGTAAGATTTCCAGGTTCAAGCAAGAATCTCTCTGTTAGGCAAACCAGCTAGTGTGGGAATCTGCATTGCATGAACGAGCATGTTCATATTTCCTGGTTCTTACATTCTTGGTCCCAAATGGCAAGAGAGAGTCCAGATTAGTCTTCCTTTTTGACCTTGAGAGAACTGAAGTCCCTGATCCAGTAAAGATCGAGATGATGAAAGTATTATGGGAGGAAGACCTGGGCTATGAGAAGTTCAGTCAGTTGTAAGAAGTTGTTGAAAGAGTAGGAATACAGCAGGACTTTATCATAGAGACCTGCTTAATAGCTATCTTTTAAATTTTTGAATGCTGAAGATGGACTGTCTGTCTGTCAAAATTGGGGGACATGCAGACTCCCTGCTACTCTTTATATTTGGCCTACTAGGGCTTGTAGGAGAAAGGATGATGCGGTCCATTTTAGGAAAGGCTCGGTCATACTCAAGAAACTGGGCAAAATTGGAACTGGGATTAGCAGAAAGTACAGCAGCTGGGGCAAGTTCAGCCCTATTAGTCTGGGCTGGTGATTCAGTGCGAGAGAGGTCTGTGTTGCAGCAATTCACTCAGCCCTGCTTGTGAGCCAACAGAAACTTCAAATAACAAGACTGAGTGTAGGTCATTCTCACTCTTCCTTTTGTTTAGTCTTTGCTTGGCTTTAAAGTAAAACTGAAGCAGAATTCAGCCCTGGAAGTGTAGGGCAGATAGTGGGAACAAACTTCCTGGATTCAGCGAATCCAGTCTTTTGCAGTCGTCCAGAGGGGATGATGTACTGGGGGGTTCTTCTGTAGTGACTTTGAGAAGATGACGGTGAGTTGCGATTGCACTTTTTGTTGGTGCTAAAGCTCATTCACATTTTTAGTGGCATGGGGTAGTTGTAATACAGTGTTACAAAGGGGTAATCAAACAGGCCACTCGCCCATAAAATTTATCAGGAAGTTAACGCGGGGAAGACTTTATTGCCAAAGATGCTGTTCATCCAGAGCACAAAAACAGCCCTTGCTAATCTCTCAAACAGCACCATGTGTGGTACTTAATTACCAAAAATCAAAGAGAGAAAAGATCTAGAATATTAATACTGATTGATTCCTGTCATTCAAGATAGATAGGATGAGAAAGGTGACTAAAATATCTAGAGAGAAAACAGAGACAGAGTGCCTAGGATTTTACCTTATCACAAAGTTCTGCTAATGCATCTTGATATCTGGACCTGCTCTTCCACCACTGAAGCTCTCCTGAGTCAAGAAAACAAACGATTCCAAATTATGTCATCTCTGTGTGATGTAGACAGATGTTTGGCAGGGAGCAAGGCAGGACCGCCGAGCTCGTTTCACTGAACCCTAAAGAAACTAAGGAGGCTGGCAGACCTTCATTTGGAGAGACGCTCCACCTAAGCTGTGGAGTTTTGTAAGATATCCCCCTTCCTGTCCTGTCGATGCCTAGGTCTAGACAGGTCCTTGACATATACAAGACTTCTGCTGTTTTTTTTTTTTTTTCTGGTTCCTGCCATTCTGCTTATAGCTCCAGTAGATGTGCATACACAGCCTAGCTGAGGTGGAAAGACCTGTCTCCCTATAATAACTGTTTATGGACCTGTTGTCCGTGGATTTGTCTAACCCTTTTTGCTCTCTGCCTCTGCAACCTCCTGGACAGGGACCTCAGGGACAGCAGGTCCATGAACAGATACTAAAAGTAAAGGGATAAGCAGGGATATACCTTCTAACATCTCTTATCTTATGATTAGGAATGCCATGGGAGTAATAGGGACACTGTTTGCACAGACAGTGGCCAGGCTCTCCTGCTTTCCCTAAATGACATGTCCTACTGCCATCATCAGAGCCAGAATACGGGGCTAGATGGGCCAGTGCTCTGACAAAGTAGGGCATTTTTGTGTTTGAATGCTAAAAATCAATTGTTTTGTGAATGAAACCCTTCCGTTTAGATAGTACCATATGCTTTCTTGTATTTCTTGGTTTGGTCAGCAAACTGAAAAATCAATTATTCTCACACTTGTAGAAGTTAACTCCCACGTATGAGGAACTTGATAACTGAATGAGAGAAAGCCAGATCTCGTGCTCCTCGTGCAAGTTTCTTTCCAGGAACTGTGGTTAGTCCAATTCCCACATCAAAACTGAAAAGAGCTGAGGAATTTGCTGATGTTTGTTAGATGATAAACTTTTGCCTGAGGATGTTTATAGGTTTTGAAGTGATAAAGAGAATAGATCCTTAAAAATCCCTGAGAGATTTACTGGGGAAGCTTGGCCAGAATATTTGAACTGAGCAGTTTAGAGGACAGAATAGCTCAGGTTCCATGCACAAGAGCTCTGAGCCTGCAGCTATCTGCCATGAGACTTACAGAATTAAATGTTCCTTAAATAAATAAATACTTCAAAAAGAGCCTTTTCTTACAATGCTTTAGCCTGGCAGAGGAAGGGCAGCAGATTCTGGTGAAGTTTCTGTTCTGCATCTCCATTCAGACAGGATGGCTGCAGTATATCACATTTGACAGTTTCTAAACCACCCTGATAAGGAAACCTTTGTAGTCCACGTTGGAGGGAGAGTGAGGCAGAGAGGTGAGCTGTGAGACTGACGGCAAAGGAGCCTGCCATGAAGATCCAGTGGGGCTTTTAAACAGCCTGAGTGAAGTTCAGACCTTCCCCTGGCTCTCCTCTCTTCTTTTCTCTACCTGGTACAGGAGATTTGATAAATTAGAGAGCATTTCTTTAAAATTAAAAACAGGAGCCCTGTTTGTCTGTGGAAGAGTTATGGTCATTATATGCTTTTGGCTGGAGACTCCTGGCACAGCACCACAGGTGATAAGCGATTATCCTAAATGTTCCAGCACTGAGAACTTGCTTACCAGCTACCTGCAACGCTGTGTGCACCAGGGAAGTTCCCTTTGTCCAAAGGCCTCGTAGTGGCAAGGTGTCCTGGTCCCTTCCTGTTGCCTCTTCTCAGTCCCCCATGCAGATGTTGGTGTCAGAATCCCCTTGGCATATTTTTAAACTATTACAGTGTCCCCTCATTAAGGGCTGGCGTAGCAGGGAGAGGGAGGAAAAAACAAATCTTGTATGCCATCCACAAAATTCGGGCAGTGCCTCCACAGTTGCTTTGCTGGAATTTGCCAAAGCCGGCCAGATCACTTAACCCAGCATTAGCTCACAGCAAATGGTGTGCTGGGAAAGAGAGCAAACACGTTGCAAGCCCTTGGTGAGGCACAGCATCTCTTGGCTTTCCAATTTTTGCTCCTTTAGGTCATCTTTGGATGGAGATGGATGATTACACCCCTGCATTACCGTCCCCTTATGTATTCCCACAGGAGGGTCAGCACCCTGCCATGTTGACCCAACTAGTCGATTCCTGGGTTTTCAAACCAAGGCTCTCACAGCCAAATGTTTGAAACCTATTTGGGTTTCTCCAGCATCATCTATGGAAATTTCCAGCCCTGAGACCAAAGCTGTATTTCTTAACTTCCCCAGTAGGTTTTTTGTTCCCCTGCCTGGAGCCTGAGTAAAGGTGTGTGCCTCCGTCCCTGCCTTTGCCCTCTGGCCTTGGTCACATCACATCTCTCTTTCTGCCTTCTTTCATCCATCTGTTTTCACAACACTTGTCTGTCCTTGTAAGGTGCTTTGAAAACTATTTAGGAAGCATTAGGTGAGAGCAAAAGGCACTTTTGGTGAGCTCTGTGGCTCTCCTTTGGATGCTACTTGTAAAGGATTTGGGGGGAAAGACAAGAATAACGTGAAGGCTCTGTCTGGAGTCCCGTTGCAGTTCTTGATGAACATATTCCTGCAGGCAAGGAGGGGAAGTGGCAGCCTGCTGCGTTTCAGAATCAAAGTTACTCTCTTGGTTATGGGAAATGGCAATTCCAGATTGTTTTGTCAACAAGAGAGAATGTATGGCTGCACGTTAGGCTAACTTTTTCTCCCCCTTTAAATATGCTACATGATGATTTCTATTAACGGTGTGAGGAAAAAACAGTTGCTATTGTCACAATGATTGTAGCATGTGGTTTGTCAAATGAAAAGAGGAAAGACTACGCATTTTGAGTCTGCATTCCCCACTCTCACATTATTTAATACATTCAAAATAGAAAAAGACTCATTTAATGCAACTTAAGCCTGTGCTTGGCATCCGTGAGACAGGGTGGGGAAGGAGAAGGGAGAGGCAGTCGAGACATAAAACCAAAAGGAAACTGAATTTAAAATGTTCTCTTAGGGAATTTGGGCCAGATCTCGTGCTGCTTGTATATCTCAAACCTCCCAGAAGAATTTTGCAGGAATAAAACTCATATGATTAAGTTCACCTACTCATTTTGAGCCGAATTCACCAGCTGGCACGTAGAGGAATGCCACACCATTTTGCTATCTTTTGATAAGCTCAAAGAAACAAGCTTCTTATCCTTTTTAGTTTGTTTTGCTTCAGGGTACCTTAAGACGTGCATAGATAATGATCTTACCAGCTTCTCTCTGCCAGAGCGTTTATTCCCAGCAGATCTGGTTAGCAGTAGAGCTTACCTTTCGATCCCTTTCAGTATAAGTAGAAATTTGGGGGTTTTGCTATTGATTTCAGCTGGAATCAATATCAAGGTCTTGCAAACCACAGCCAGGATTTTGCACACTTTGTCCCCATGGCATCTAAAATCTTTCTAGGATCCAAAAGTGCTGCCTTGGCTCCTGAATCTCTGAAAGCAGCTCTTTGATGAGTCTGCCCTCCTTGCACAGTACAATGCAGTTTTTCTGCCATGTGCAAAAGGTTTTTTGTTTTGTTTTGTTTTAAGAAATGCTGAGGCTTATCTTTTCCATTTTCATTGTAGTTTCAAGCAATAATTCTGTCTGTAACAAACTAAAAATTCACAGGAAAGTTATTTCATTACGTCTCTGTCTGGATCAGCTTTCTCTGCTCTGTGGAATGTGACAGACTTTATAAATTGTCTCACTTTTGAGCGTATTCCAGGACATATYCCTCTATTACAGTGGGGAATCCTGAGACAGGAAATGGAGATGGCTTCTTCCATACGCTTTTTAACCTTTAATCAGGCAATGAATGATTTTTTAAGTATCAGATGATGAGATAAGAGGCCTGCATACTGCATGCCGTTTGAACCTCCACAGTTGGTCTTATTTGGCTTAGATCACTGATTACATTCCCCTTCAACTGTCCTAAGTAGCTGATACAACAAAGTGGACTAGGTTAGTGTTTTAAAATAGCAGCAGAATTCAGCCAGACAATGTGTTTCAATTTGAAATCTCCCTCGGATTTCAGTTCTGGTCTGAACTCGCTGCACTGAAGATAAACGGTGGGCAAGGGAGTTCGGGACGTTACCGTGCTTGGGGCTGCGCAGATGGTTGGCACGTCCGTGCCTCCGAGAGATGCGATCGCAGTCGCGCAGCGCTGTGGAACAAGGGGTTGATGCGAGCCGCATTGCTAGAGGACAGGTGTTTGCTTCCCCGGGAATGACGTCGGAGCTGGCACTCGTTTATCAGCCCATCTAGCCTTCTCAGAAGTGGGGCCAAGGATCRAATAATAGAGAACAAGCTGCCTTCTTTCTCTTCTGGCTCTAGATGAAAGCCGTCTGATAGAGGGCAGGGAAGGAAGCTTGCACGGCTGGTGCTTGTGTTGTCTTTGTGCTGTGGGTAAATAGACAAAAGCCCTCTCCTGCACTGCTTTCAAGCGGTAATTTCCAGCCCTTGAGTGTTCGATCGTCAAATAAACCTTTGGGTTGGTTTTCAAGGGCTCTATCTTCATTCAGCATATCTGGCTGTCAAAGCAGAATAAAATGTTCCAAGGCCCTGACATCATTTTTGCATCCTTATGAGTGAAATCAGGTTATTTAGCCTCAGCCATGTGTACTGAGCCRTTGCTTCCAGCTGTGGAGAAACTTTCTAGCATCTTTCTGCCTTTAATCTCCTCAGGCTCCTCGCCCGCAACCCTAACCGCAACCGAGGCTGGTAGTGGCACCCCACTCTGAGGAAGCAGGATCGTGAGATTTTTCTCAAGCCCTTATTGCTCTGACTTCCAATGGGTTTTTTTGCCCTTCAGTTGCTTATGTGCTTTTTGGGGCCCTTAATTTAATAATTTACCTAAGAACAAGCTGATGGAGGCTTATGCAGCTCAGGTGGCTGACGATAACTTGTGAAGCTGCCATAACAGGTGTGTGTTTCTGAGACCTTATTTTATCTTTTTATGCCTGAGGTGTTTGATTGTATTTTCATATCTCTCTCTCCCTCTCTCTTTTTCTTTTTTCCCACATTTTTTCTTTCATTGCTCTCCACCTCTTTGTCTTTTCTCTCCATCTCTTACCTGTGCAAGCTGTTCTTCTCAGAAAGTGAACTTTACTTGTAGTGCCAAAGGCTGTGTGATGCACCATTTATCCTTTTTTCTCCGGCAAAGGGTGGAGAAAATTGATGCTTACTGCTGGGAACACTCTGAACTGTGTTCTCACATGCTCTCAGTGGCAGATCATTTCTGAGGAACACAGCTATCACAAAAAGGGAAAGAGAATCGACTTATAAAGTAAGCAATGCCACAGCCGTGGACAGTTGGGACAATTTAGAGCCTTTGTGTTGAATTTGACCCAATAGAAGGTCTGGCTGCTGAGTCTTTCCTACAATACCAGAAGAACGAATCTTTGCAATACATGGTCACAGTGCTCCCCTCCATTCACACCTCCATTTAGGAATTTTAAAAATAAGTATATCTTGTGAAATCCTTACTGTGAGCCATTCGGCTATAAAATCCACCATCGCGGTGGCTGCAGTGAGGTTTGCCGGATCTGAACATCAGTGGGATACCACAGTGAAAGACCCACAGGAGTACAGTTAGGCAGCCACGATGAATAGCTTAATGTCATCTATTAAAGAGCTATTTATAAGTGATTTGTTTAGTTTTCTTAGTGTTGGGCTTGGCAGTGGTTGCAGAAGAGATTTTCGGAGTGTTCAGACAYGTGGTTACTGGTACTGCACACAGAGTGTGGCTAAAACAAAGGCGAACATGCGTTTTTGGTCATTGGCACAGGGAGTCATTCATTTGCGAGCACAGTCATGGCAACTGCACATACGAGTCAGAGGCTGCTTGCCAATGCAATGTTGTCCATAGCTTTTATATTAAAATCTGGCACAGGGCTCTCTAGACTGAAAGAGGCTGTTTCTGAATAGCCTCAGGAGTCAAATCTGTATTGTTTATTTTTGATTTGTACATGTTTGTATATAAACTTATTAGATCACAGAACAATCTGTTACCATTTTATAATTCCTATAACCTATGAAATGGCATTTTAAAATCATTTGTTCTCTTGAAAATTGGCTATGCCTGCCCCTGCTTACACTTCATTAATTAACACAACCATGCACCTTCAAAACCAATTGCAGTTGTACAAAAATGACAGCAATGCTTTAATTTGGTCCTGCCCTCCACTTCCTTCTATCCCTTTGTCTCCCTACCCCTCATCCCTTTCCTGGCCAAAATTGTAACTTTTGCATCAAAGTCACTGTGGCAAAAGGTAAAGAAATGCCTTTGACCACTGTATGTGTGGGAAGCCCTTGGCACCTCTAGATGAGAGACCTTTTCACTGACATAAGTTGTATGTATCGAAACTTTGATGGAATAACCCCTTCAAGTTTTAAACTCTGCGAAATACATGGATTAAGAATTTTTTAGTAAGCGTCCAGGAACACAAATGTCACAAGTCTCAGATGTGCTGATTTACGTGTTGTATTTTTCCTTCTTGATTTGGAACAGGCTGCTGAACAACAATTTGATAAAACAAATTGTGAGAAGATCCTTTGAAGATCTGGAGAACTTGAAATACCTGTGAGTTGGCAGTTCAGTAGTTTTTAAACCTCTTTGAAACTTAACAGCATGCTTTTAACCTTTGCCAGTCAAAAACATACTGTCTGTGCTCAGAATTTCTAGCTGATAATGTCACAACTATAAAGTATAGCCATTGAGTCCAATTGGAAAGCTCTGTTTTGGATTGAGGTTCATAGCTCTTTCCTGTGTCTTTTTAAATAAAACTGCTGACCAATTATTCTAACGCTTTTTTTTCTCTCCTTTTGAAAGCTACCTTTACAAAAACGAAATCCAGAATATCCAGCAACACGCCTTCCATGGGCTCCGTTCTCTGGAACAGCTGTAAGTACAAATGAGCGTTGTTTGTTTCTTAGGAGTGTGATGTGCTTTAGAGCATAAGAGCTGACTTAGTGGCTCAGACCAAAGGCTCATCTAACCCAGGTTTGGGTTTCCAGCRGTGGAGAGTACCAGATACTTAGCAAGGAGTAAGATAGGGCTTCTACTGTTTTATCCTCCACCTTTACAAGTCTACACTGACTTCATTTCAGGACGGCTGGTCCCAATACTGATTTTGGTTAGTTAATACTGAGGACTCTTCCCTTCTGACCCTAAACCTCTGGAACATAGGGATAGCCCAGCTGTGCTTGTGTTATGTCCAAAGACGTGTTCCTTGTGCCTGTAGGATGGCTTGAAACAGAAGGAGGTTGGCCTGCTATGTCTACATCTGCTATGCACTCCTGGAGTGGAGCCTAGGATCTGGCCCTTTGCTTGAATTGAGAGTGCCAGCTCGGTTTTCCTTTTATTCAGTCCTTTACTGAAAGTGAATGAATGCAGTGCAAACTGAAACCTGAGAAGGCTGGGTATTTATGAAAACTATCAGGATGGTGGTGTTCGTGTTCTTTAAAGCATCTGGAAATTCAAGCTGGGGGAAGATGACTGAGATATCAGACAAAGTAATGACCTTCCTTCTAAGCTACATGGTACACTGGGTGATGAAAGGAGCCTGGCGTGTTTTGCTGGCAGCTGGATCCTGTAGCAATGACACTTTAGCATTCCTTAATTACTCCCCTTCCACGTGCAGCTGATCTGTGTTGTTTGTTCACTCAAAGAAATTTTGTTTTTTTGACTCTCAGTGCTTCATACTCAAGGCGAGATGCAAAGATTGAGGTCTAAATCTTCTAAAGTGTCTTGCTAACTGGCCTTGGGTTTTTCATGCAGTGGGTCATGATGAATCCCTGGTGTATATGTGCATGTGCGTGCATATGGAGAAAGTGTGAGAGTGGGTGCTTGAAATATAGGAATTATTTGAATGTGTTGGAGAAGAGAGACCAAAGGTGAACCCTTTTCAATGCATGTATCATCCCAAAGGCAGTGTTTATAGGATTGGAATGTAACTACCTGTTTTGTTGTGCGGGGAATAGTATCCAGCTTATTTTCCATTCTGACAGCAGTAAGTAGACAGAGTTATAATGGAAAGTGTCAGGCAAGCTTAATAATAGGTGTGCTACCAGCTTTGGGTACAATATGTTTTTTGATCAGCCAACTAAGCAAAGATGCCTGGGAGAAAACATAAGAAGCAGATACTGGCCAGCTATGCTTAGAGAGGAGATGATGCTGGCCGCAGTTATATTTTAACAGTGAACACATCAGACTTGAAGTCATGAATAAAAAAAAAAAAAAACACAAAAAAACAACAAACAAATCTCTGAAAGGTCCGTCTGTTTTCAGTCTCTCAGGCAGGCATGGTTCCAAAAGAATTAGGTTTGCTCAAATCCTACCCCATTTTTCTGTACACCACAAGCCAGCTTTTCAAAAAAAATATAAGCTGATTGATGGACAGTATCAGATGCTTTTCTCAAGGTCCAAAGTAATGACAGCAGACATCTGAGACTTATTAGAGCACACACGTTTCCCTCTCCCCCACCACTAACCTCCACTGCAGAATCTGAGTCACTGTGTCTTGGTTTATGTTGTGATAGTGAACCATTTATCAGGAATCGTTCCATTACAAATCAAACAGCCATGTGGTGGCTTATGCAATTATTTCTCAAAGCAGTCAGCTACAATAGCAGAATGCATTTTCTTAAGTCCATGATTAATCAGCGTCCGCTATGAAATCCATGACTGTGTAAAATAAGGGAGAAGAGTTTGGGCAACTTTGAAACCATACTGAAAGCCATCTAAAAGTCAGGAACATGTTAATCATGTCAGTTAATGTCACAGCTAATGGAAACATGGTATCTCAAATATTTTGATGTGTGTTGCTATAGAGACTTCAGGTTTCCATTCCTGATGGTAAGGGGTAACCTGGGGCAGTGCAGAAGGTCTCTTAGGCCTCTGTACATCTGGAACAGCAGGTCACACTTGAGATTTTAGTGGAACTAAAAGCATCAACCTGCATTAGCAAGAACTGGGTTGTTTATGCTAATAAGCTGTTTAGATTCTAGTGTTCCAGCTAATTACACCATCTCTGTCTTTTGAGACTGCATTTCTCCTCCACAGAAACAGAATAGCTCAATGAAAGCAGTTTCTAGATGTTTCTGCTCTTGCTTGAGGAGCATTTGCTGGGAGCCCCTGTTGAAGTCATAGAAATATGCAGGTTGGAAGAGACCTTTGGATATGTCCAGTCCAACCTGACCAATTTCAAAGTTTTATCAGGTTGTTCAGGGCCTTCTTCTACAAAGGAATTCTCAGCAAACGCATGATTCCACTCAGAAACATTGCAATTTCTAGTCTGGGAACAAGTGCCTTATAGTAAGGCTGTTTCTTCCTCCCTGACAGTCCAAAGATGTGTTGGGGAAGGCTGAGGCACTAGGAGAAAGGTAGGCAAAATTCCTTTATGGCAGTCAAATAGGGAACAAATGCTGTTGACTCTTCATGAACAGCAGTTTCTTCTTGAAACTTAACCATATAACAGGTAATTCATAATGATGGTGATGTTCTTAGGTTTGAGGGAAGAGCTTAGAAAATCTGTCCTGCTATGTATGGGTTTTACAGTTTATTAAGAGAAAGACTAAATAATACAAAATAGGGAAAAAACAGTGCTGGCTGCTATTTTTGCACATGGGAGTTGGAGACACTGAAGAGGATGATGACTTCTAAAAGTCTGCCCTGAGGTGTGATGACCAGTTAGTGGTCATTGGTGGATTGATCTGGAAAGCTCTTCTGTCTTTTAAGTTGTGATGTACAACTCTGTCCTTTGTGATTTTCTGTGTGACAGTTACCTGCATTTCAACAATCTGGAAACCCTGGAGCCAGAGACTTTTAGTGACCTGTCTAAACTTGAAAGGCTGTAAGTAAAGATGGGATCTTGCTTGTGAATAGTTATTCTCAGTTACTGTGGGGGGGGAGAAGGCAGGAAAAAACCTTAATTTTGTGGGATAGCGACATTTCTGTAGCTTTAATTCCAGAATCTTACTAGGGCTTTACTTGCATGATGTCCTAAATGGAGAGAAATGCAGAAAAGAATTTCCTTAAATGAGGAAATTTTATGTACTTGTGAATGAGACAGGTTATTGAGGTTATGAAGGGAATTTCCCATGTTGTATTATGTTCGTGTTTCCACATAAGTAGGAGTAAATCTACAGAAATCCCTACAGCTGGCCAAGTCGTGTTAAAATACTGCAGTTTTACTCTAGTTTTAAGGTCAACATTACTCACTATTGGGCAGTGTATATGAAAAAAAGGGATGGAAATGTCAGAAAAAAGTCTAACAAGAAAAACATGTTGCCTTCTTGAAAGCAGCTAGGAAAGTAATTGCTGTCTCTCTTGCTCCCCGCTATTGCTCATGGTAATACTGTAGCCACGAGGAAAAAAGTTCAAGTGAAGGTTTTCACCCTGCAATGAAACCAGCAAACCTCTTCTGTGCTGCACAGAAAAGTACCTTACATCCATACGTGCTGGGAAAAAAAAATCATGGGATCCAAATACCCCTCAGAAAATTCAGACCTGGATCAATACATCATGACTGATCTCAGTGTCTATATTTGATCCAACAAAAAATTTGAATCTAAACTTCAGAAGAAGGGTTGTCAGGATGCTAGCTGGGCAGCTAGGCTGAAGCTGTGCGTACACACGGGTGTGCATACACTTGCACTAGAGCTGCGCTACTTTTCTATTTCTTTCCTGTTACACTGTTTACTAAAATTACTTCCTATCTTTTGTTAACGTTCTTTTATGAGTTTTAGGTGTAACTGACATAACTAAATTTCACCCTACCTTAAGAAAATGGAGAGTTAATTATTCTGTCCTGGTCCTCACTGGTGCACTTTAGCGCGATTAGTTTTCTTCTAAGAACCAGGAGTCGTGTCTGTGCGCTAAAACTCTGTAAGTGAGAATCTACCTTGACTTTATTCAGAGGTAAGCCCAGGTTAGGAGGGTGTTGTTTGAGTTAGATTTATGCATGGGTTTGGGTTAACGACTACACCGAGTCTGGGGCATACGTTGTCTAGCTGCTTCTGCTGGAGCCTTACTTTAATGACCGTGCTTGTAAAATTTCCCTGTCTTATGTGAGGGAAAAAAGAAAAGGTCCCTTCTATGCGGGGGCTGACCCAGGCCCAGAAAACATAGGGTGGGTCCTGTCTGTAGGGATTTCATGCCCTTTCTCCTCCCTTTGCAGAGCATAAAGCAGATTAAGGTTCCAGTTTAAATCTGTTACATCACATCTTGAGTCACCATTTCCAATACACACCCACTTTSTGCTTTGGTATACTGCATTGCTCTCTCTTGCAAATGAATGACATCCCTATAGCTCATAGAAACAAACACAGTAAATTTAAAATCTGAGCTCCGTTTTGATAAGCAGCCTTTTTATTTAAACTGAGTCTTGACCTAGCATGTTATCATCTGTGTGGTGTAAATAATGAATAATGCTTTGGCCTGGACTCTTCCATTACAGATTCTTGCACAACAACAAAATTTCTAGGATTCATCCGGGGACATTCTCTCAACTGGAATCCCTCAAACGGCTGTAAGTAAAAAACATTGCCTGCAAAGAACAGTTGTTTATCTTTGATCAGATGGCCAGGAGCTGAGGAAAAATCTGCCTGTTTGGCAAAGATTCTTGTTGCTGCACTTCTAAGACCACTGTTAATTATATTAAATGGTTATGGTTGGATGTGAGAGCTGATTTAACCAGTTAGTAGTTTCTTCATGCAGGTGTCTAATTATAATCTACCTATAATCTTCTTACAGCTAAATAATGCTACAGGAAATTTTTCCTGGAAAGTCTTCACAGCCTCTGCTGTCCTACATGAGTTGAGCCCATAAAACATCATTAAAAACCTGGAAAGTCCAGGTCGCAGATATGACCTCAATCATGACTTCAGATCAATATATTCACATGGAAGGAAAATCATAGTTGTAAAGCAAAAGTCTTGTTTGTAGAGACTGAAAATGCTCAGAAGGTTGCCAAGGTGCACGATTCTTATCCACGGAAGACATGCCCTGATGTGTTATTCCCTCTTAACCTTAGTATCTCTTAAGCTTACTTGTTGCTTGCTTAAATCCTTCAGAGCTTGGCTTTGTTCGTCTTTTATAATCTCTGGAAATGAGTTCTCTGACAAGTTTTGGGAAAGAAGCAAAAACTGAAGAATTTTGGGGTTCTGCCATGACTTTAAACTACAAGAGAATAATGTGTTTCTCGCTGCAGCCTTCTCCGCTTTCTATAAGCGGGAACAATGTGTCATGTTTCTTTAACAGATAATAACTTGTGAAATCTTGTCTGTGTGTGTCAAAGGGAAAAAGGTAGGTTTACAAAATGCTGTATTGTGGCATTGCGTGAAATCTCCCACTCTCAACTGTTTATCTGTTAAAATATTAGGCCTTTCTTTGGTGTGTGTGGGTTTTTGTTTTGTTTTTTTTTTTTTTCAGATGGCCAAGACCCATCTACAGCAAAGCTCTCAGTGGGGAAAGAGGCATAAACTGAGTTCTCTATAGTTTCTTTTATCCTTATGCATAGCACTGAACATAGTAATGAGGTCAGTGGAAGGAAAAGCATGGGTGGACTGGGAGGTCACTGTTGCTCTCATTCGACGTGGTTCAGGCATGTGTTGGAGTAATAAAAAGTTCTTTCCAGTCATGCAGAAATGATAAAACATCTAGCAATCGGTCACAGAAAAAGATTGATCCAAAGCGTACTAAAATCAATGGGGAGTCTTTTTTACTGATTTCAGTGTACTCTTGTTAATGGCTTATGCCAGTGGAATATCACATTGCTGTTATTCACTACATGTTCATTTGAATACATTAAGTCTTGTGCTCTTTCTATGGCTGGGAAAGAAAAATAAAAATGTATGCCTGTCTCTGTGCTCCTACAAATAAACTGTGGATTTAAATTTTAGCACTTGGACAGTTAGGTACACAATTTTCTGGTTTCAGGACAGATGAAATATCTGCACATTATGCAGTGATATTTGAACTAAGAGTAAAAGGGCAGAGAAAGCTTTAACAGGAGCAGCATTGTCTGCCATTCTTACAGAATTCAGTAGGGGCTGAAATCTCCATCCTGTGGGAAATTTCAATATTTCAGTGTCTTTTTTTGCCTAAAATTAAGACAAGTATGCATAGTTCAGCTTAAGAGAATAACTTGCATTTGAAACTGGAATGGCTGATAAATTGTGTTAGTTTCTCAACAAAAAAGTTTCGACTTGGTTAAGGATACTATTTAAACACTCTCAGAATGAAAGATCTCGAATTTCCACTTGGGATATAATAATTGAAGGTAAGGAACAACAGCCAAGAGATGTTTCGTTCTGAAGGACTATTCCACAGCAGTGTCCTAGAGGAGGCAGGAGGCAGAGGGGTTGGCAGGAGGCTGGGAAACGAAATGGCTTTTCCTTGATCTCGTAGGCGGCTGGATTCCAATGCCCTGCTTTGCGACTGCGACTTGATGTGGCTGGCTGAACTGCTGAAGAAATCCGCGGAGCAAGGCAGTATCCAGACGGCTGCCACCTGCGAGGCTCCGCGGGAGCTGCACGGGCGCTCCGTCGTTACCCTCACCGCTCAAGAGTTTCACTGCGGTGAGTGAGCCAGGTTAAACCCCTCCGCCGGGCGATCCTCCGTGTGTGCAGGTGTGCTGGAGACCAGACTCCGGCCTGGGAGCTCTTCCTCCATCTCTCTCCCCTCCTCTTCCCCGTCCTGGGATCCTGCTTGCTGTCTGCTTTGGCTGCTGAAATGAAAAAGTTCCAGTGAGGTCCACGTGGGTTGATCAGTAGAACGCCGAGAAAGCGGACAATCGTGTGGACACCACGGAAAGCAGCTCTGTTTGGTCTGGCAGTTGTGTTCTTGGGTTTTAGGTGGAGTAGGTCGGTAAAGGATCTTTTAGAGGTCGGTGACCGAAGTAGAAATCAGAAAAAGTGTCCTTTGGGTGGAACAGAAGGCGGAAACTGGGGGAGTTTCAGTCACTGAAAACACAACAAAAAAACTAAGGAAACACATAGTAGATACATAGCTAAACGTTTTGTTTGGCTGTGCTAATGTATTCCATTTGTTAATTTGTTATTCTTTAAATTTAGATAATTTCTCACTGAAAAATGCCATTTTGAAATTAAAGGTTTTCTTCTGAAAAATTCCGGAACGGGATATTTCATGAAGAAAAAGACAAAACAGACTTTCATGTGCAGGCATCAGCAGAAGAAGGTGCAAGCTTGGCTGTGGTTCCCTGATAATATTTCATTGCTGGAAGATTCATTTTAAGAGGTGTTCCCACACACCCTGGCCAGATAGCACCCCTCTTCGATATACCAGTTCGACAGTGTGTATGGCCACGCTGTAAGCCAGATATGTGAAATCAGCTGGATTTTGAAGAACTCTCCCTAGAATTCTGCTTTTCTTCCATGATTTTAATTTTTTAATCTTGATCGTTTCCTAGCTCAGTTTAGAGGGCAGCCATGCAAAAAGCAGAACTGGCCCAAAAAAGACAGCTAAGCTCCAGTGAGGAGGAGAGGGTCTAGAGAGAGCACCTGGGGGCACAGGGACCGAGACTCACTTAACCTGGACATGCTGCACGAGGGTTGTCCCTGACACATACCCGGTGCCATGGTTCCTTAGCCGTTAATATAAATTTGTTCTGGTTTAGGCATGGTGCACAGTGGGATGTCTGTCAAATTAGCCAGAGCACCTGGTGGGAAGATTTTGCTGGCATCAGGCTTTTATGCTGGTATAATGCCAGCTGTAGAAAGACAAATGATACATAATTCAGCATTAAATTCTGATGATGCAGCCAGCTGATATCTGAGTCAGTATGAAGCCTGCTGGCAAAAAGTTAATCCACCATTTTTTAACAGATGTGAGCCAGCAGAGCAAGTTTGTACTGGATCAGCGTTTTTGATCATGTGGCTGTGGTGGTTTTGGTCCACCACTGGAGTCCCTGAAGTCAGCTACCAGTCATTGACTTATAGTCTAAGGTGTAAGAGCACCGGCCTTTCACTAGAGAGGTGACAGATTCTCACTTAATCTTATGAGTAATCCGGTTGGTTTTACTGGATTACTGGTGAGCATAAAGTATGTGAGTAAGTATTCTTCTGAATCAAGGTCAAGGGCTCCAAAGCATGTACGTAAACTCCTTCCCATTTTAGCACATCCTTTAACTTGCTTAGGACTTGAGTACATCTTAAAATGAAGCACGTAGTGAATTAGGGACATAATGAATAAAATTCAGTCAAAAGGGAAGTGGTGTAATTTGCGCAGAGCTGACATTATATTCAGGTGAAATGGGCAGTTGCTGAGAGCAGCAGGCTGCCGGGGCAGAAAAATGACCCAAGTGGGGATGCCACTGACTTCTTCTGACTAGGGGAGCCAGTGGTGTGGACTGTAGGCTTTATCTTTGTGCTACCTAGAATGGGTTGTGTTAAAATGGTCTTTTGCAGAAAGCCCTCGCATAACCTCAGAGCCCCACGATGTTGACGTCCACTTGGGAAACACTGTTTATTTCACCTGCAGGGCAGAAGGCAACCCAAAGCCTGCGATTATATGGCTGCACAACAAGTAAGTCTCACACAATGAGCCCTGGGGTAGCAAAGGTTTCTACCAAGCATCAAACTCTTCAGCTACTGCCTGTGATTACAAAAGCCATTTCATGCAACATAAAAAAATAAAAATGGATATTCCATGAATTGTATTTACCTTCCTTTTAATAACATTCTCTGGTGACCATGTAATCCAAGTGGTGTTTTCATCTGCATTTGAAATGTTTCATCTGCATTTGTAATGGATTCCAAGAGTTTATAACTTTCCCATAAACATACTCCGCAGGCTGAAAGCAATTGTCTTTTGATCAAAAAAAAAATTAGTATTTCATGCCGCTCTAAGCCACCATGCTTGCCATTTATTGACCGCTGAAATGCTTATTGTCTCTGGTCTTTTCTCACTAAGGACTAGCATGCTGGGAGAACACCTTTCTTTCAAAGGGAAAACTACTATGTTTGACTGAAAGACGGATTTTGCAAAGCAGCATATTGATTAATGTTCTATACAGCAACACTGAAAAAATATATGGCTGTTCTAGGTGCCAAAGTATTTCTGGGAAATGCTACACAATAAAATATTCTGTGCTTGAGCAGTTGCCCATTATGGAAGTGAAGTTACTTAGCTGCTTTATGGGCTTCTTGTCTGTGGGAGCCTGAGTAGGGCCCAGATATTAATAAAAATGATCAGTGTATGATTCCTCAGCTAACTCCCTGCTAGGCAAAGTTTCAGCACAGAGCAAAAGTTTATGGCTGAGTTAAGTCCCCTGGAAGGAAGGTTTTGTTAGGGAAATGCTGGCAGGCTCCCAATGATAGCATTGTAAGAGGGGTAATGATAATAAATGTTCTCCAAACTAGGTATGACTGCAATGAGGGGACACCAGGGGAATTAAATAAATGCCCAGCAAGCATATTAGTTTGCATAGTGGATTCAGCCTTTGTCCTAGGGGGAGAGAGGTTCCTTCTCTCTTTTCAATCATTTGCAGCCATCCAAAATTCCTCCGTGCTGGGACAAATGGGAAACAGCACTGGGACCTTCTGTCACGGGCTGAATTCCAGGAGTTGCAGGTCACTGTAGAAAGAAAGAAGATATTTCACAGCTCTCAGATCTTGGAAAGGAACCCAAACTGTGTTGAGGTCCCATGGTGAATTACTCACAGTTCTTTGCCCCCCTGAGGCCTTTGAGCCTTGTTCAAATAGAAATGGCTGCACACAATAACAATATTAATTCATTACTATATTTACTTTTAGTAAATAATGAGAATAAACTTCCAAGCCTAGATGTCCTGACAACAACAACAATACTTTTGTATGGGAACAGTATTCTCTCCCGATGGGCTGTAAATGTCATAAGTAATCAGTGGTGAGACAGAGTGGCTCACCCAGGGAGTAAATCATATTTGGAACTTAATTTCAGCACTCTAAATCATAACTCTTGCTATAAATTTCATGAAGTCTCAGAATAGCTTCAGGGAACACCAGCTTACTACAATGCATGCAAAGCCTTCCCTCTCCACTGACATCTAGTAGGAAGAACACCAGTCTTTTCTCCCTCTAAACTTGGCCTCCTTGTGACTGTTTTTCAGTAATGAGATTGACATGAAAGATGACAACCGTCTTAACCTGTTGCAAGATGGAACCTTGATGATCCAGAACACCAAGGAGTCGGACAAGGGCGTCTACCAGTGCATGGCCAAGAACATAGCTGGGGAGGTCAAGACACAGGAAGTCGTTCTGCGCTACTTTGGCACCCCATGTAACTGAGCTTTGCACACTCTTGAAGGCCCAGCTGGGGGGTGCTGGGGGCTGAGAATGGAGCTAATCAGATTCAGTCCCTGCTTTACATGTGGCAAGTTGTTCTTGGTGCACTGGGGCAGAGAGTGGCTAACAGCGTAGTGGTCTGAGCTGTAAGGTGGTTCTTAGGGGAGTGAGAAGTAGGGGATTTAGAGATTGGAGGTAATTTGGGACAGGGGAGTGACTTTAGAGGTTGGAGAGAATTTTGCAGCACAGAAGTGTCAAGGGTGAAGGGAAACCGGGAGTGGAGGATATGTCAGCAGTCAGTGACAGGAGGAAAATGAGATGAAGGAAATAGTGCTGTGGGAATTATTCACATTGAAGATTTGGAAGTCAGGGAAGGGCTAGGTGAAGACTACCTGGGCTGCATGAAGAGTCCAAGGCACTTGTGTGCATAACCAGGCAGGCAGCATGGCTTCTGGTTTCTGAAGCACTCAATTTCCTTCCAGCCAAGCCCACTTTTGTGATCCAGCCGCAGAACACTGAAGTGCTGGTTGGGGAAAGCGTCACCTTGGAGTGTGGGGTCTCTGGGCACCCCAACCCTCGCATCAGCTGGACACTTGGCACAGGCTCTCCTTTACCACAGGATTCCCGTTTCGCCATTACCAGCTCTGGAGGACTCTACATTCAGAATGTCACCTTCTCAGACCAGGGGCAGTACAACTGCAATGCCAGCAACACTGAGGGATCCATCCAGGCTACAGCAAAGATCATAGTGCAAGGTGAGGAGTCCCTGGCTGATGTTATTTCTGGAATAAACAATCAGTCAGTGGGTGTGTATTTAAGCCGTGTACATTGTGACCGGTTTTGTTCCCATGAACTGAGAATTAATTCAAGCTTGCTGTGCGAATTTTTGCCTACTGCTCTGTCATTGCTTTCCCTTTCAGATTCTCCCAGGTTTCTCCTTATTCCCACCGATCAGACGGTAACTGAGGGGCAAAGCGTGGATTTCCCCTGCTCTGCTGAGGGTCATCCTCCACCTGTTATTGCCTGGACAAGGGCAGGTACTTCCTCATTTGTCTTGGGTTTTCTTTCTCTTCCATGCCACCCTCTATAGGGTGCGGGTGAGAACAGTTAAGCTGCTGATCCAGGGCAATGAATTGCAGTGATGATACCTAACAGGTGGTGAGTTAGTACTCACTGCAGCACGGATCTAGTCATGTTAGATGTCTTAGGTCACCAAGGATAATGTTAAGTATCAGGGAAGGAAAGTACACTTTTAGGTCTCTGACAACCTAAGTCATCATGTGGGAAGGAAGCAGTGTGCGTTTTTTCATCCACATGAAACCCTCAAAGCCTTGAACTTCCTCCTGCTGTGGCTTCTAACCTCATTCAAAAGGGCAAGGTCTGGACACTCCAGGTTGGTGGGTATCACTGCGCACCAGCTCTCCATCATTGTCATTGATTTTCTCCTCTTGGGGATGATGTTGCAGGAGAGCACCAGTTCACCACTGACACACCTCTGCGGTTTCTTTTTGCTTAGGGAAAAAACGCTTTGGGCCAACAGGTGGTGGTGAACTTTTGGAGTCTCGGGTGGTTGTTAGCTCTGGCTCCACTGAGTTGATCCCATCTAACACTTTCTGGGACAGAAGCCAACAGTGCTTGGCCCAGAGGCCCTCCAACTTTTGCTCATGCTTCACAAGCCATAATTGATGGTTTAGTGCTGTGGAGAATTCATGGCTATTGTATTCCAGCTTCCACAGCAATAGCCCTGACACTGAGCTAAGAAGGACCAGCTGAAATTCTCCTTCACCAACACGTTCTCCATCTCCTTTAACCTGTTCCATTCCCCTGTCCAGATTTCAGGAAATACCTCTCATAGAGAGATATTGAAAGGAGTGCAGTGACAAGAACTAGGATTAATAAGACTGTTTTATAACCAGGTTTGGTAGGTGACTCAGCAATGCAAAGGTTAACTAAACTTTACAGTGCTTTAATAGAAGACATGCCAAGAACAGGGCAAGAGGAAGAGAAATGATGGAACATAGCTTGTTCTCAAAACCACTCTTGAAAGCGTAGAAAGGATTCAGATTCCCTTTGATATTAGAGATGGCTAAATAGCAGCCCCCTTGGTTTAGAGCAAAACTGAATATTTTAAGAAAATTGTCCGTAAACTGAAAAGTGCAAAAACTGTGTTTTGGTTTAGTAAAATATTTAACAAACATTTAACTCTGCTTTTTTGACCAGGTGGACCTTTGCCGAATGACCGGAGACATAGCATCCTCTCCACTGGTACCCTGCGGGTGATGAGGGTTGCCTTACATGACCAAGGTCAATATGAATGCCATGCTATCAGTGCCATCGGTGTAAGGAGCCTCCCAGTGCAGCTGTCAGTGACCCCTCGAGGTAAGCTGGTGAAAGCTAGAGTTTGTGGGTAACAAGGGCTGGCAAATGGGTTTCATTAAGTTTATATTATGCTAAATGATATATTGTCTGACAAGGCAGGGAATTGCGCTAATTCCCCTGAGATGTGATTTCGCTTTTGCCTGGGAGCAGAAGTCTAGCCATAAAAGCTTCATCAATGGGTGGGAAAACAAGTTTTCCAGAGTGCCAAGATCTATAAATTGGAAGAAGCTGCTTCAGTTTTCCTTATTTGAAAATTTATTTTGTTGTCTAGAAAGTATATAGTTGCGGGGGTGAAACTCATCTGATGTGGTCATTAAAAGGGAGAAGGGACTGTATCCGTCTGCATCAGAAAGAATAAACATTAGGGCAGGGTTTGTATGATCAGAAATGACGAGTTACTTTGACAAATTACCACCCATCAGATAACCAATGATATCTGACCAGCTGAGTGAAAAATGAAGATATGGGTTTTTTAATGTGTTTTGGAATTGTTATTATGAATAATGATTTTGGTAAAGAAAAGGAAACAGAGGATGTTTGTTGGAGACTTTGGATAAAGTTTTATTAATTCAATTCCTGGTAATTCTTTTTTTTTCTATTTTTAATTTTGTCTTACCTACCAAATGAATTGTACTATTTTTTTTAATTAAATATTCTGCAAAAAAGCAATTACTTACTGTCAAGATTTACCTCTGGTTCGGATATGTTCATCTTAAAGATTAGCTACAAAACTGTAGTTCAACCTAAATTCAGGTGTTCTAGAATCAAGCCTTCATAAAACACAAGTCATGCAGAAATGCTTTCATGTTTTTATTTTCTTTTTTATTCCCATGTAAATGATCTTTCTCAACAAGAAAACATCCCTGCTGTTTCATAAACACGCTAGGATTTTACCAATGGTAAACTGTAGAGAAGAAAACCAGCTAGAAACATGTGAAAGTAGTGAAGCTGCAGGTGAAGAATTCCCAGATTACTTTAAGACCAGGGGGATCAATATGATCAGTTAGTCTGACCTAACACACGCCACAGAACCTCATACAGCAATTCCTGAATCAATTCACAATAGTTATTTCAGCTAGAGCATCTCTTCTAGAAAGTCTTTGACTTAAGGATTCCAACACATTCCTATGTAATTGTCCCAAGTCGAGACATGAACAGCAGCAGAAAATAATGAATGTAAATTATGGAGGACTTGGTAGAGAGACAGAGAACATGGTTACTGACACCTCTCTGAAGAGCTCTTGCAACAGCAGAAAATGCCCAGCAGGTCTGATTTCATAACAGTGAGATGTTTCCAACATGGATGTGTCTGTTTTCCTCAATGCATTTCTTGTGCTGGTGACTCTTTTTCCTGTGTTGTGCAGTGATACCTGTGTTTCTTCATCCCCCCCAAGATGTGGTGGCAGAGACAGGCCAGGATGTTGCGATTACCTGTGCTGCCCAAGGAGATCCACGACCCACCATAACCTGGGTCAAAGTAAGAGACTATTGCTTGACTGTCACCACAGGCCCTGCACAACCTTCTAGTTAAACAGCTCTCCCAGCTCAATCACTTTGTGCAGTAGACATGGAAGAAGTTGTGCTTGAAGAAATGTTAAGACCAACTTTTCCACTGATTGTGTTTTAAATGGTTTAAAAGAATGTTTATTTTTCTCAAGCTTGAAGCCAAGCAATGCAGATTGCCTTTTTCTCTTGCTTTTCCTTCCAAACAAGTAATGTCCTTCCAAACAGCTGACCTTCCAGGATGTTATAAACATTATTTGACTATTCCTGGAAAATACTGAAAAAAGATACTTTTTAAGTAGTTTGTCCTTATTTCCAGGTTTCCCACTGGCATAAGGGAGATGTGATGCTTTCGTGTAACAATTCTGGCTGGCTCCAGCTTTGATGGGGCAAAGCCATGGTCAATCACAACCACGCTGCAGTTTGGCTACTGTTTTAAAAAATTCATTAGGTGGAGCTCTTCAGACTTTGCCCTGCTGTGCCTGCTGTGCCACAACACCTGCGACCTTCCCTGGGAGCTACCCTGCCTGTCAGCACAGTCAGGCATGGGAGAAATTACAGGGAAAACGCATGAGCCTCAGTTGCCCTGCAGAGGTCTCTTAGAGGTGATCTGCAGCTTGCCTTGGGCTCCAGCCAACAGTGAGAGCTGAAGAAAAGAGTCTGGGAGGGCAGCACAGTAAGCGTTCGACTGGGGACAGGGCAGCAGAAAGACGCTAACGATGAGAATAAAAACGTGAGACCTGAGGCAACTTCTGCAGCCGGCCAGGTTGAGAGATGGGGATTGAGTGTGCAGCTGCTCTCAGCGCTTCGGTTGCTCAGTGTTGCTGCCCAGAGCCAGCAAAAGCTGGTGTATTTGCAGTTCAGGGTCAACAAAATCCATCAGTTTCAGATTGCCCCCAAACTGAAGGTGTTTGGAGCTTATATGGCTCTAAATTTCTGTGTCAGCCTGTGGGTACAGCACTCACTCCTGCCAGCTGGTCTGTGAGAAGTGCAGTGAAATGCATGCAGTGCCTCTGCCTTGCAGTGAGTGCCTGAAGGCAGGTCAGGGTGCGGGAGCTGAACAAGGATGTCATTGCAGTGGGTTCGGTAAGGCAGGATCAGATGTGCTTTGGTGCCTTTCTGGTTTTTCTGGAAGAGCAATGCTAACATCTGGTGGCCGCACTAGTTAATCGCATCTATCGATGGGTTTGCTGGGAAGGGTGAAGGCTGGGATGCTAGGAGGCTTTCCGCGCACTGACACCTTTTTTGTCTTTTGATCATGCAACAGGAGGGTATTCAGATCACAGAGAGTGGCAAGTTCCACGTAAGCCCGGATGGGACCCTTTCCATCCAAGACCTCGGCGTGGCTGATCAGGGCAGATACGAGTGTATAGCAAGAAACCCCTTTGGCTTCACCTCCAGTACCATGCAGCTCACTATCACTGGTAGAGTATCTCCTGTGATCCTTTAGCACCTTCTCTCTTCTCTTGCTCTCATGTAAAGGAGGGGTTATGCTGAACTGATGCCTTTGCTTTGAAGGATAATTCTGTTAATTCTTTAACTTCTTTATAGAGAGGCCATTCAGACATGATGAGACAATCTTCCAGTTGTGTAACCCCGTACATCTCCCAGCTGTTCCTCACTGTTGTCTCAGCTGAGATGCAATTGCACAGGCCAAAGGAAAAGGTGTTGTCTTAAGCTACCTCCTGCAAGCCTGCTTTGTCTCACGCTGCAGAGCGCTGACAGCGTGCTTGTAGTTACTGCGTCTCCGTTGAGAGGCAGTGACTTATTAAAATGTGTTAACATGCTCGCAAGTCACTGTCTGACCGTAACCTCACGCACTAGGGGAGGAAGAATGAGAACAACATTGTCGGTGCAAATACAGGGTTTTAAAAATTCACCGAATCCCTTGGGGCTGGGAAATGATTCTCTAGTTTTCAAACTACATCTCTGTGTATTAGGGAAAGCTAAAAAGAAACTGTAATGAATAAAGAAGAGTCACTCTCTGCTAATCAGACCAGAGGTCAAGTGTAGAGATTGTGCTTCTTGGAGGGTAAGGAAGAACTGATAAGGAAAAAATTCAAAGGAGAGCAATAAGGTTAAAAACTTAAGTAGAGGCATATCTCTCAAGCACGCAGGAATAACCAGCATGAATAGTGAGTAGCTTATTAGACAAATTTAATATCATTTTCTATACAGGGATTGTATGCAAGGAGCTGAGAATTATCTGTAATTTCTTTGTTGTTTAAAATTATTCATAAGATGATTTCTATGATTTATGCCTGATTGGTACCTCATTTTCCAGCTGCCTGTTGCACTGTGTCCGTAGCCAAATGGGAACTGGTTTGCTTAGCTGTGACAAAGGCCCTGTGTATTGTCCCCCAGAACGACGGGGAGGTGGGTCACATTTAGAGCCATGTTTCCAATCTGTGGACCGCAGTTAGGTCTGAAGGGAAATTTAGGGTCAAATAACTTAATAGAAATGACATTTTGTGCTGGCCAAAGTTTAATAAATTAATTAATGCTTTAAAACTGCATTCTATAGTATTTTTTAAGAATTTAAGTGTTTCCTTCTGAAGGTATTCAAACAACAGCTTTCCTTTTTATTTTAAAATGTGTTTGATGTGTTAACRCTAAATTTGAACTGAATTAGAAAGGCTTTAGAACGGAAAAAATCAATGTATAAGCAATACATTAAAGTGAACTTTATGAATTTTAGAAGTTTCCTTCATGGGAAGAAAATGCACTATTTTGGGATAGCCCACTGTAATTTGTACCTTTTCTTTTTCTACTTTAGCCACAAACCAAAATAGACATACATTTGGAAAGTGCTACAGCAACAGACTCCATACATGTGTTCCATAGACATCTCCCCCAAAAGTCACCTGTTTTACAGTAGCTTTTCTGTCAGTTAATTTCTCTTTCAGAATATTTGTTATAAAGTTTCATGTTGTTTATGTGGCAAATGGTAATGGCATTCTACATGCAATGGAGTCACTATGATGCTCATACTGATATGTAGATTTTCTTGAGCTTGGAAGAGAGATTATTAACAAAGTAAATTAAGAAATTGTTATTCTCTCTCTTTTGGGAAGCCATGGATGTCGGTCGGAGTGGTGACATGTTTGTAGCCACGTCAATACGGGAAGCCATCAGCAGTGTGGACTATGCCATTAATTCAACACGCACTGAGCTGTTTAGCAAGTAAGTGCATGAAGCACCAAGATCAGGGATGTGAAGCAAAAAAGAGATAAAAGAGATGCTGAACGAAGCTTTTTGAAATCTCATTTTATTAGTGACAATCTATAAATAAAAGCTACAGTATTGTTTCAGGTACTCGAGATTGAAGCTACACCATGTAGATGTAAGAATGAGATAGAGATTCATAACAGGAAGGTGTTTGGGATTTTGGAAACGTCTTATATGACGTAGAAGGTGGTATTAGTATATATATCTGCTACATGCATTTCATCAGCTGGAGTTGGCTCTAGAGAAAGTGCATAGAAAAGAAAATAATCAGCATAGTCATTTTATAAATGCAACTGACTTAGTGCAGAGTGAATAAAAATAATAATGTAATTATAACCATTTTCTTAATGAAAAATGACTTCCCCATGAATGGAAATTCCCTCCTCTTCTATCCAAAAATAAACTTTTTATTGAAAAGATAAACAGTTTGTGTTAAGCCAAAAACCTCTGGATTTCAGCTGTTGAAAAGTGAAAAATATGTTACTGTAGCAGAAAAAATAGAGATGCTGAGGAAATTAAATGTGTGGATTTTCCTGGGGAAAAATATTCTATCTTTAATCATCTGCAATATGCAGGCAAGCCACATCGTTCATATGCACTAGATTTTGGGGTTGAACACCAGACAAGGCTTAGAACCTGCCTCCTGCTGCTTGCAGTGTCTCATTGCTCTGAAGAACATACTCATTTTAGTGTTTCTGCATCGCTTTTATTGTCTTGAAACAGGCGCCCCAAGACTCCCAACGACCTTCTGGCTCTCTTCCGTTACCCCCGGGACCCCTATACCATTGAAACAGCCAGGGCGGGTGAGATCTTTGAAAGAACCTTGCAGCTGATTCAAGAACATGTGCAACAAGGCTTAATTGTGGATATGAATGTCACAGGTATGAAAGATGTATTTCCCTCCTTAACTCTGAACAGATTTCTGGGTAAGATTTAATTAAAACAACAATTTATCCAGAAAGATAAAATGTGCAACATTGTCCCAAAAGTCCAGATCAGTTATGAGTATGTCAAGAAATGTATTGTGAGGGTTGCAATTCTCTCTCTTAAATCTAATGATTTTTATAACAGCTGGAGGGCTGGTCTTGTGGTTGCTGTACCAATCTGGTACTCAGGAAACTATAGTTCAGTTCCCCATTTTGCTCAAGATTTCCTGAGTGGCTATTAAGGCCCTAATCTTTAAAAATATTTAGCCATCTACCTCCCATCAATTCCAAAGAGGGTGGGCATGTAAGTACCTGTATGGATCTGAGATTCAGTCCCTCTGCAGGTGGAAGAGAGACATTTCCTTTATATAAAGGAAATGTCTCATCCACTGCACATTTCTACCTATGCATGTTAGTCATCGTGTACATTTGGGCACATAAATATTTTTGCCTGTCTGGATCTATTCCAGCCTGTGAGGAGTCTCGCTCCAAGCTGCAAGTCTAGTCTGGGCTAGTCGGACTGCAACCTCTTGTCCTYGTGGCCCTGTCAGCATCCGTGCGACTCAGCCTTATTCAGCGCTTTCACGGAGCGGAGCGCCCCGGCAGCCTCTGGCAGCTTCCCTGCTGCTTGTCACGTATAATTTGGATGATCAGTTATGCTGGAGGCTGCAGTAATACCCAGACAGACATAAAAATAAACCCAGTGCTGACTGCAGAATGGAGACCAAGACCACCCCCACAGCTTGGTCTTCTGTTTAATGTTTTAGGTTTCGATGTCTGTGCAGTTGATACTAAACTYTTTTCTCCTTCTTTTCCTCTCTTTGGGCCTTGTATGATCCTTTGCTTCATTTACCTTGCATAAATCACATAGCAATACCAAGATCAGAGATCAGGTCTTCATGCCCGTTGCAAAAATCCCAGAAACAGATTCCAATCAGAGCCCTTATTTGGGATGGCAGGAACTAGATGGCTAACGTGGTCATGGTCTGATGTGTTGCTTTTGCATTTAYCTTTGCAGGCTATCGTTACAATGACTTGGTCTCCCCTCACTACCTGAACATGATTGCCAATCTTTCTGGTTGCTCTGCCCACCGCCGTACACCTAACTGCTCAGATATCTGCTTCCACAAGAAATACAGGACCCACGATGGCTCTTGCAACAACCTCCAGCACCCGATGTGGGGTGCGTCTCTCACAGCCTTCCAGAGACTCCTCAAGCCAGCCTACCAGAATGGATTTAACCTCCCCCGGGGATTTTCTTTGGCAGAAGACTCCAGGGACCTGCCCCTTCCTTTACCCCGCCTTGTCTCCACTGCCATGATTGGGACTGAGACCATCACCCCAGATGACCAGTTCACTCACATGCTCATGCAATGGGGCCAGTTTCTGGACCATGACATGGACCAGACAGTGGCAGCCATTAGCATGTCCCGTTTCTCAGATGGAGCACCCTGCAGCGAGGTGTGCAGCAATGACCCTCCTTGCTTCTCCRTCATGATTCCTGCGAACGACCCCCGTGTGAGGAATGGACGCTGCATGTTCTTTGTCCGCTCAAGCCCTGTGTGTGGCAGTGGGATGACCTCACTGCTGATGAATTCCGTCTATGCCAGGGAGCAGATCAACCACTTGACCTCTTACATTGATGCCTCGAATGTTTATGGCAGCACCGAGCAGGAGTCGCAGGAGCTGAGGGATCTGAGCAACCAGAATGGATTGCTGAAGCCAGGGCAAGTTGTGCCCAGCTCGGGCAAGCACCTTCTTCCCTTTGCTGTGGGGCCGCCCACCGAATGCATGAGAGATGAGAACGAGAGCCCTGTGCCATGCTTCCTAGCAGGAGACCACCGTGCCAATGAACAGCTGGGTCTCACATCCATGCACACTCTTTGGTTCCGGGAGCACAACCGTATCGCCAATGAGCTATCGGCCCTCAATCCCCACTGGGATGGAGATCTCATATATCACGAGGCACGGAAGATTGTGGGTGCCCAAATGCAACATATCACCTATGCCCAGTGGCTCCCCAAGATCCTTGGGGAAGCTGGAATGAAGATGCTGGGTGAGTACAAAGGCTACAACCCCAACATCAATGCGGGAATCCTCAATGCCTTTGCCACCGCTGCCTTCCGCTTTGGGCACACCTTGATCAACCCCATCCTATACCGGCTGAATGAAACCTTCCAGCCCATCCGCCAAGGCCACATCCCCTTGCACAAGGCCTTCTTCTCCCCTTTCAGGATCACACAGGAGGGTGGGATTGACCCCCTCCTCCGTGGGCTGTTCGGGGTGCCTGGGAAAATGCGGGTACCCTCAGAACTCCTCAACATGGAGCTGACAGAGAAGCTCTTCTCGATGGCACACTCAGTCTCACTGGACTTGGCTGCTATCAACATCCAGAGAGGGCGAGACCATGGCATCCCTCCTTACAATGATTTCAGGGTCTTCTGCAACCTCTCATCTGCACAGGAGTTTGAGGACCTCAGAAATGAGATAAAGAACTTGGAAATCAGGGAAAAGCTCAGGAGGTACGGTAGCCTGGCCAGGCTTGGAGGCATCACAATCACTGAAAATCAGTCTGTGAAAAGTTACTGCTCTTCCTAGAACATCCATCAAATAACCTTCCCCAGATATTACTACCCACAGATGTTCAGATAGGGTAATAGCTTTGGTTTAAGAGTGGGGCAAGACAAATTAGGTCTCTCCAAGTGATCAGTCTGGTTCTGAGTGGAATGTCATCAGGGATTGGTGTGGTATAGTTTGGAAGCAGATTGAGCCTTGGAGCTATTTTCCAGAGAGACTAAATTGCATCTTATCTGCACTGGCTGACATTAGGTTACTCTTTCCAAGGCATGCCCCTTGTTTTTCAGATAAGACTATTAGAAATGTTGTCCAGAGGAGTTCCTTGTGTACACAGCCCTATGTTGGAATCAGGTTTCTTTTATCTTCACTTTTTGATAGTCCCTTACCTTTTTTTTTTTTTTTTAATCTTTTATCCTGCAGCTTATATGGAACTACCAAAAATATTGACCTGTTTCCAGCACTGATGGTGGAGGATCTTGTCCCTGGTACCAGAGTTGGACCAACACTGATGTGCCTGTTAACAACACAGTTCAGAAGGCTGAGGGATGGAGACAGGTATTGTCATTAGAGTCAACCCAAAGTCTTTGGTATTCTATTTGGGGAGATTTGCTCCTTGCAGGAAACATGGAGGGAACAGAACCTGTGATTTTCTCTGATTGTTCCTCTTCTTATGATACTTCCTCTGTCCAGTGTATTTGCAAAAGGACTTGCAACAGTAACAATCCTTTCCTAATTTAATGATTTCCCTTCCACTGCAGGACATCTGACACGGTTCAAGATATGTCCAATGTCTCATGAAAATGCTATAATGTCTCTCAGGGAGCTTCCTTCTCATTCCCATTTGCTGCTCATGCTAACACAACTCTTCTTGTCCTGGTGATGCACTTAGGGCAGGTGCTTTGTGGGCCCACCAACCCATGTCCTAACTGCTACAGTAGAGTTGTCTGAGCCTCAGGATTCCCCTGCAAGGGGTTGTATCTGGAGYAAGCAGTGTCACTCTGCAGCTCAGGTCAGCAGCTCACTGGGATTCATGAGAGACCATCTTCATAGCTATGTGAAGCCCTCCTACAGGGCAGGCCCCATTTGCAGTTTAACACGACATGGGAAACTGGAATAGAAGCTCCTTTTGAGGGGTCTGGGTGCTGTCACACAGATGTAGGGCAACTCTTCTCCCTCTCAGCCTCACTCTCTGTCATCATCTTGTACTCTTGAGTCATGCTATGATCTGCAAATCCTGCAGATTTTGGTACGAGAATCCTGGAGTGTTCACGCCAGCGCAGCTGACTCAGATCAGACAGACATCSCTTGCTCGTATCATCTGTGACAACAGTGACCACATTCGGCAGCTCCAGAGAGATGTCTTCCAGGTGGCATCATAYCCGCAGGGCATGGTTGGTTGTGAAGAGATTCCAGCAGTGGATCTCCGCTTGTGGCAGGATTGTTGTGAGGGTAGGAGAGAGGCTATTCTAGCACCGACTGACATGGGGATGATTCTGGGTGGCATTCCCATTATGTTGTCACTTTATATGACTTGTCAGGAGCTGGTTTAATGGCACACATTACTTCTCTGTGGGAAGTAGAGCCATGTGTGAGACAAATGGATGCAAAGAGGAAAATAGCTGCCTCAAATCTGACCCAAGGTCCACTTAGTTCAGGGCTTCTGTCTCATAGCAGCCAAAAGCTCATGCTCAGAGGAAGAAAATAAAAGGGGGCATGGGCACAGTGGTCCCTACAATGTACAGTGGCTGAGGAACTTTGAGCTAGAAAACGACATTGAGGGCATTGTATTTAATCATGACTTGTGGATTTATCTTCTTGCTATCCTATCTGAGCCATCCCCATTTCTGCTTCCACAACACCCTGTGGCAACAAATCCTCCAGTTTATTAATGTGGGGAAGTTGTAACATCTTTTGGTTTGTTGTTAGCCTCTAGGCAGCTCRCAGAGCCCCCTGATTCTGATGAATGCTCATTCCCCTGATCCCCTTCGTGCCATTTGGGAGTCTGTAAAACTGCTATTAAACAGCAGATCCTGCCCTGGTCCCTTTGTGCTACATTCTAGCTACAAGTGTCCAGCCAAGGCATGGTAATCCATGCAGGATGCAGGCCCCATGCACCTTTGCTGCCTCCTTCTCTCCAGCATAACTGATGTGTCGAGGGTGGACAGTGAAAGAGGGTAGCGCTGCCTTATTCACAGACAGTTCAAGCCAAACGGTTCTGCCTGAAGCATGAATGCTCATTCCAGATTCTCCCTTCCTTCCCAAGACTGCCAGACACGTGGACAGTTCAAGGCTCTTTCTCAGCGGTTCCGAAGCAAGAGGTCTCCCAGATTCAGCTACCCAGAAGAAAACCCTTCCAAGCACAAGCCTACATTTCCCAGGTCTGGTAGATCCATTTCTTATACCTCTGCTTTCTGAAGAGTACGAGAAGTTTGTAATAACTCTGTCCATTCAGGCTTTTGGAATTGGCATTCTGCACTGAAGCCTGGAGATCAGGAGCGTTTCAGTAACTAAATGCAGAGCTTGATCCAAAGTCCTCCAACAGGAGTAGGGGTCTTTTTCTTTTGTTTGAACAGCCACCAGATGAAGCTCTGTCTTACTGAGAGGACATGTGAATAACCTTGCTGATCCTCTGTCCCATTGCACCTTCACAGTCCTGGGAGAATGACAGAGAAGACCATTTTAGGGACAGGTTTTGAAAATCCCCCAAACTGTTTCCAACCACACATAACACTAGCCAGGGGATTTAGGCAGATCACGCAGTTGTGTGACTGTTTGGTTGGCATCTCTTGGCCTCTGAGCCYTTCTGTGCCCAATTTGATACTTAATCTAAGGCTGATGTTAGAGAAGGCAGAATGATTCTCCAGTCCAGGAAGCTGACGCTTCCATTATCCTGTTTGCTTTCTATCTCTGACTCCAGAAATGAGGTGCCTTCTCCAAGCCCTTCCTCCAGAGAGAATCTCGAGTCCCTTGTGGCTGAACTAGAGAAGACGGTTGCTTCCCTACAGAAACAGGTAAAATTTTGTGTCCCAATATTTGTCTTCTGTGGAGCCACACCATAAGCAGGATTTATCTGTGAGCTATGGAAGTTGGCAGCCTCTGCAGCTCCTGTGCATTTAAGAGCCAACAGGAACCCTCTGATCGGAGGGAACTGTAGCAGGTACAGAAGAGGGAAAGTAAGGAGAGAAGAGATGAAGCTAAGCTCATACATCTACAGCTGCAAGGTGGCTTGAGCTGCTACTGTTAATTTGTGTTTGGGACAGCTGAAAGATCATCTGTGGAATCAGTTTTGGCAGCTCAGATGATGAATGGTAATTCAGTTGTATTTGCCTGGATGCCTGTCAGGACATGGTATTTGGCATGAGGAGGGCAGAATGGTCTTCTTAAAGCTAATGTTTTTTGTGTCGTCCCTGCTAGGTATATGTACTARAGAGTCAGCTGAGGTGGCACCACAGGAACACTAGCGCGTATGGACAGGGGAAGAGGACTGGAGACAAATGGAGAAAAAGATGACCATGTTGCCTGTTCATACAAGGTCAGCATGTTTGCTCTGAGTGGGCTGGGGTCCAACAGGTAGATCAATGTGACATTGCTGAGCAGGTGGTGGGACACTTGAGCAGTCTTCACGTACGTAAAAGACTGTTGCAGAAAGGAATGGAGCAATCCAGTGATGAATGGGACAAGAGGTAATAGGCTTAAATGCAGCAGGTTAGACACCATTTCTAACAGTAATGATTAGTGACTCACTAGAATGGGTTGTCTGGGGACATTGTGGCATATCTGTTCCTGGAGGTCTTTTAAGAACTGGTTTGGCAAAGATGGGGAAAGACATAAGTATAGGATGGACTAGGTGGACTGGGTGAGGTCTCTCTCAGGCCTTTTCTCCTGGGACTCTGGGCAGATTTCTTCTAGCTACACTTAATACCACAACCCCAAACCCAACAGCCTCTTTGGGGAGTGATATCACAGAGCGCAGTCATGGGGTAGATGGACTGGTTCCTCCTCAGTGTAACAAGGACATCTGGCAGATGGAGCAATCCCTTATTTGCTTATGTATTGACAGAGATTTCCCCCTCACAAACTGAGTCACTATGCACATCTCTTCCGAGAGCACCGGTCTCCTCTTGGCTCAGCACTGGCCAAGGGAGTGAGACTGTTCAAGTGCACATGTAAGGTCACTGAAAGCACCTGCCAGCGTGGGGGCTCCTGCTGCCACTCGGCTGTGGCAGGATCAGTCTCCAAGGTGCCGGTAGAAAGCTGCAAGTCCTAGTTCGCTGTATCTAGGGGCAATGGGGAAACGGARTGAGCTCCTTTAACCCTGGTTTCCATGGATGTCTCTGCAGCCTTGAAAGAGTGGGTGAACAACTTGCTGGCACCTGCCAGTCTGGAGGAGGTGTTTAATAGCTTTTATGTGTCACAAATGGCTACTCCAGGGACAAGAGAAGGCGAGTTATGCAGAAGTGCTGTTCTGCCGGGCAGTCTGTGCTGTAAGGAGCATCCTCTGGAAGTCAGGTTACAGGTGGTGAGGGCAAACGAAGGCTGGTTTGCCCAGATAATCTCGGTGGAAAGCAGAGGGGGAAGCCTGTAGACTCGCCCTACTGGTTTCCAGTCTGRTTTGATTTGTGGGTCCTTGCAGGCTTCCTGAGGGAATAGCAATCCCCTTTAGAAATTTTACAACCATGGTATGRTTGTATGCAGTATGACACTTGCGAATTAGCTTTTCCTTGTCATGTTTTGCAGATCCTTGAAGAGTACTGGAGGGTTCACAGAGCCTTTCAAAAGTATCTCTTTGATTTCTAAAGGGCTATTACTATTTTCATGCTGCAGTCGCACATGCCCCAGACCTGCCAGACGCTGTACAAACAGCAGTCTCTACCTCAAACTCTCTCCAACACAGCTTGTTTGCTTTCCTGTGCCGTTTCAGGTGCCCCATGACCTGCGCTCCTGCTCTCCGCCGATCAGTCCAATCCACGCCTAAAGGGCTCCAAAACAGCAGCCTGCAAGACCCAGCAATGCTCTGCCTCCTCTCACACCTCCTGTATGGCTCCCTGTCCCAGGACGACTGTACTTCTGCCTGTACCGAACCCTCTGCACTGACTGTTKATGAGCCCCCTCAGCCTGCTTCTACACTCGCCAGTCTCCAGGGAATAGGCTCTCCCTCGGCGCTGCCCCGTTTAATGGTGACAGACTAGCAGTCTGTCAAGATGCCACTTTCTACCATAGTCCCCAGCACAGGAAGTGGAAGATAATTGAAGCTGCTTTAGTGCCACCATTCCACTCTTCTCTTTTTCCCATGCAATGCTGTCATCATCCACCACCTCTTGTCTGCAATGTCCCATGGCACCCAGGCTAAGCAATTTATTATGAGGCAAAATCTTTCTCAGMTATGCTATCTCCAAGTTTTGGTGCCAGGAAGCCCCTGGAGAAATCTTACTGTGGTTTAAAAAAATTAAACAAACATAAAACCCCARACAAACCCCYAGCCATCYTCTTATGCCAGCAAAAAGAGCAAGAACAACCGCAGGGCCCTGGAGAGCACTGTTRGCTGGGCTTGCAGTTCATGCCAGCRGCAACGAGATGAACCCAAYGCCTMGAGAATCTCCCGGCTGTTTGGGTGCCTCCAAACGGGATGTCAGAAACAGAAGAGCGTGGTGGCCCGCGTTGCTGAGGTCAGCCACTGTGCTTTGCCAGTCATTTGATAACGAGTGGAGCATCCTCAATTATATTACCGTGTGAGTGAATCTACCGTTACGTGCCCAGCGCTGAGAAGCTTTTTCCTAAACATGAACTGCATTCTCCAAATTTCTACCCTTTGGGGTTTTTAATTGGATTTATGTTTCTCCTCTTCTTTCTCCCAAAAGGCTCATAGCTGGAAGATGTATTTAGAGTGTGAACATAACAGGACCTGAAACAGAACCTCAGATAATTAAATGTAATGGGCTCTCTCATTAATGGAGGGGAGCTGCTGGTTTCCGTCAGTTAGTACGGGAGAACACTGTGTGCAGTATTTGACACACTGAGGAATGCACAGCGCTGTTTGTGTTTATTGCTCCCAGGTGCTCTGCAACTGAACCAGGACTGTGTAACCAGCTTTACTGAACAGATGTTATGGTTTTGTTGCTCTTTGGAGGTGCTTTTTAGTGGTGCTAGAACCAAAGTCCCTGTGTATCTACCATAGCCCAAAATCTGTGGGCAGGTTGGATTTTAATACATCAGTGCAAGCCAGTCGCAGGGACTAAGAGAAATACTTGATCCATTAGACCGTGCCTTCTTTTGTTTCACTTTCTCTTYCTGTGTCCTTCCTCCTTCCTTCCTATGGTGCAAGAATCAGAAACTTTTATGAGCATACCCCTTCTTTTCTTCTTTTCTTTTCTTTTTCTTTTTTTTTTTTTTTAAGGTGTGTTACAGTTCCAAAGGGATTCAAAGCAGCAGGAATGCTCCTGGAACTTAATAGGAAAATAAAAAGATACTAGAAAAAAACTGTGATTTAGCAACTATTTCCTGGCGTGGGATTCTGAGCTGTGTGTGCGTGTGCCGTATAGCTACGAGTTTGCAGCAATGAGCGTGTGTTATGCATGTCTGGTAGGTTCAGCTCAGCGGCAGTATTTAGTCCTCAGGGATGTCTGTCATTTTCAGGTGCTCTTTCATTTAGGTGCAAATCAAGATCCAAAGCCTTGCGCGTTATAAATCAGCTGCACTTGTCTATCGCTTGTACCACTAGAGAATCTAATCTGGCAAAGGTCAATAAAGGTAAATCAGCCTCCAGTCTCCTTCTGCAAACCGCAAGTTTACCAAGTCCCCATTCAAACTAGCAAGGTATAAACTTTCTGTGCTTGATCTAATCAGATAATCTCCCTAAACGCATAAGCAAGCAGGCCATTTTCCTCCTGATGGAGCATGACGTGAGGAGTAGACTTGTCAGAAGTGCTGCAGGAATACATCAGGAGTGGGTGTCCTCCACCTTTTCCCCATGTGTTGCAAGCTCTGATGTCCCCCACCCTCTATTCCTATAGCCAAGCTAAAAGTGAGAAAAATACATGCAGAAATTAAACATTGGTGCACAACACCAAGAGCAAGGCTGTGTGCTGGGCAGGTGGGGGAAGACCCCGGGGGAATTCTCCATATATCCAAGTGCTACTTTCTGGTATGTAGGCAGCAGAATATTTTGTCAAAGACTCCCTGCACCCTTTCCCACTTCCCTCCTGTGCAGCGATGGCAGCGTGCCCTCCTGGAGCGCTGCGTGCTTCTCCTCCTGTGCCGGAGAAGGGTGGGCAACAAGCCAACTCCAGACCCAAATGTTCAGATCTGGGTTTTGCAGCTTGTTTGGCCATCGCGGGACACCCAGGAAGCGGCCTGCGGCAGGCCCCCGGCTGTTCACCCAGGCACTGGACCAGCTCGTTCTTCGTATACCATGCAGCATCTTCCACGTCCATGATTTTATTTGCTCTAACAAAAATGCCTTTCTGCAAATACTAGATCCAGGATGGTTTGCCAATCTGGCATCCTAAAGAGGGTTTTTCATCAAAAAAAAGCTTCCCAAAGTTAGTTGTACAGCAGTAGAGTGTCTGTGTGCCCACCCACATGGGAGGGAAAAGGCTGTTTGAGGGACATAAAAGCCCTCAGCCTAGGCCAGTACAATAAATTTCTCCTCTTTCTTTAAAGAGGCTCTTTCAAAACCAGACTGTGCACCCAAAGTCAGCTGCACAGGCAGTYACAGAGGAGGAGGATCACAGTCTAGGCTCGAGCAGAGGAGCTGAGTTCCTGGGGGAGTAGATCACACCAAGGATTGCCAGCCAAAAACCTCCCGCCAACGAGATGGGAACAGCTAAGGGACAAAACTCGCACGGGGGGCACGTGGGCGCCGGCTGGAACTGCGATTTTCTCACTTGGGCAGCAATCTCGAGGCAGCTCACGCTGCATATCCCAGACACGAGGTGTAAATCTCCGTCCTTCGGCGGACACTTGGGTTTGACCCGACGTGCTGGCTTCTAGCAGGGTGTTTGCAGAGCGGCCGCRCCGGAGCGTGACCGGGATGGTTGGGAGTCTGGCTCCGCTCGGCCCCCAGCGCCAGGCGGGTGGGCTTGCGTGCAAGGGCTCTGCGCCACGTGTCGACGGCCAAGCAGCAGATCTGCGAACCACTTCAAAGCTCTTCTGGGTTATTTCCCTACTCTGTTTTAACTCTTGCACATTTGCGGATGCAATTATTTTCCTACGGGAAAAAAAAAAAGTACCCTCCCACACAAGTGCGATCAAGATTATTAACTGGAGTCTGCCACTTGTCACAAGAGCTGCTTAAAGAACAGAGAGCTGCGTTTACCGGTGCTCCAGTAACGAGCATGAGAGCACGCTTTAAAATAGTAATTAAAAAAAAAAAAAAAAAAAAAACTCCTTCCTCCTCCTCCGAGCGCAGCCAGCCTTACGCAAGGGAGCAGCTTCCAGCTGTGGCCGTCCCGCCAGATGTGCCGGCAGGTCTGAGCGGGTGCCTCCCGCCTGCAAACCCGTCCCACCCGATCAGCTAGTTTCACTTTCAGCAATGGGAAGGTCCCAGCGCCGGGAAGCCTGAGCCGCGAGGCCGCCGGGGCGGGTGCCGCGGTGGGGCCATGCCCGCGCAGCCGCCCCTCTGCCCGGCCTCGACGCGTCCCGCCGCCTAGGCGCGGGCGCCGGGCTCTGCTCGCAGCGGCGATGGAGCAGTTTGTCCGCAAGCGCTTGACTTTCCTGACGTCTTTCTGGAACAAACTCCGGCCCCGTTCCAACCTGGATAGCTGCTCCCTGGGGTATTTTGGTTCCGATTCTGTTTCGCTGCACTCCGAGCCGACCTCCGTTTGCCTCATCCCAAAGTCCTCTCTCTTTATTGCTTTATACGCTTTCACAGCCCGGAGCGCGGACGAACTGAGCGTAAAGGCAGGGGACAAACTGCGCGTCCTCAAAGAAGAGGGCGAGTATGTCTTAGCCAGGAGGCTGCTGGGGGAAGCGGCCACGGGTTACGTCCCTGCCACTTACGTGGCCAACCTCAGCCAGGGAACCTCCGCTCGCCGGCCGTAAGTACCCGGGCTCGGCTCCGGCGCGTGTTCGCGCGGGGAAGGTGGGTTTGCAACAGCAGCGCTGCAGCCGCGGMCCCTTCCGGGGAGGGGGGCGGCAAGGGCACCGCTCTCCTCCGCTTGCTCCAGCCGGGAGCGTCGGATTGACCTTTCCCTGGGTTTCTAACTTGCTTTTGCCACTGGCTGTGGTGGGACTGAGCAGAGTCCTGCCTTTCCCTCGGCATCTCGGGGTGGTGAAGCTTTCCAGCTCCCGTAACGCATCGCACGTGGGGTGCGGAGAGCTGCTACGGTGAGCAAAGGTGCGGTGTGCCGGGGGCTGGTGCTGCCGGTCCCCCCGTGCCCATCACCTTCGCGCGGGCGCAGGCGTAGCGCGGGGACACGGCGCGGCGGGTYGCACCGATACGGCTACGGGGGGACGTTGCTGGTGCAGCTTGTTCCTAGCTGCGCCGAATAAACCGGCCGCTCTCCGGCTCCTCTCCCTCCTGCCCCGGGTTAGGGGGAGGCAGCGGAGCAGGACGATGCCTTCCGCGGAGCTTGGGTTAAAGCCGCAGCCCTTCCTGGGCTGGGGAACGCCTGGGCTCGGGGTTACACGAGGCAGCCTCCCCCCCCACACACATCCGCGCCGCCCGGCCCCAACACGCCGGGCGAAGCGCCCCGGGACGCTCCCGTTCGTCCCCCCGTGCGGCCCTGAGTCACGCCGGGCTGCTCGGGCGCCGCAGACGGGGCGGAAGCCGTCGCCGTGCGGCTGCCCCGCTCCCCGCGACCTGCCTGCTCGCCCCCGAGGCCGGGGGGCAGCGGCTGAGATATTGCAGCCGGGGGGGGGGGGGGGCGGCGTATCAGAGTAGGGCAGATGCAGGCGAGTTGCAACAGGGCTGGCAGCACCCGGTGCAGCCTGCACAACCTGGGGGGGGGTTGGCTGATGGCTGCATTTCCACGGCACAAAATATAGCCTGGTGGGTTTGTGCACGTGCGTGTGTGTGTGCGTGTGTGTGTGTGTGTGCATGCACCCCCCTCCCTGCGCAGCCCCCTGCGCCCCGCAGGCAGGCRAGGGGAGATGCGCCGCTTCCCAACCGGCATGAGCTGGGCGCCTGCAGACGCTCCGGAGCYGCCGCTCGGCACTGCGCAGTGGTTTATTCAGCTGCAGTAACTCCATCACGTATAATTTCCTGCGCAGCTTCTTAGAAATTAGTGATCCCGGCTGGTGACGAAACCTGATGTCCCAGCCCACGTTAGGCTGCTGGGGCTGAATGAAACCGGGCTCCTTCCCGGCGCTCGTGTGTGTGTCACACTGGCGTCAGGGCTGAGCAACCGAACCTGCCCTTTCTCGTCGGGGATCCGGTGGCAGATCCCGGCACTGACGAGACGTGGGAGGTGACTTCGGCCGGCTCAGCCGCGTGGCTCCGCTGGTGCCCCGGGCTGGAGCTGCCCATGTCCGCAGYGGGAGAAGGCAGGTCCAAGCAAAGGTTTTCCTTGACGAGATTTGCTCGTAGCCAGGAATTTGGTTGCGTCCACGAGCCGCAGGTCAAAGAGGGGAAGCGCCAGGCTGTGGAGTGCGGAGAACCGCTCGCGTGTCCGTGTTTGCTAGCATCTTGGTAGGACGCTTGGGTGCAGCCCCTGGGAGCAGCACCAGCAACGCTCCGTCCCCTTCCTTCCTTCGCCGTTGGCCAACGCTGCTGGGGCCGGGYGTCCTGGGCGCGCGCTGCTGCTGCCTCCTGCTCCTTCGGTGCTGCAAACTGGCGCCCACGGGCTCGGCGCTCGCGGCAGCTGCTCCGGGACGGGCTGAGATCTGGCCAGCTTGAGTCAACGGTGACTGTGCCTTGCCACCGCCCCGGGGAGCCTCTCCCTGCGCCCCATCCGCCCTTCCCTGCCYAGGCGGGCAGCCCGGCTCCTTGTCTTTCCCCTCCCGTAGTGGACATGGGCTCGATCACCTACAGCRATGGCTTCAGGAGCCCCAGGGCTCATCCTCACGTGGTTGTTCGATGGCAAATGAAGGTCCTTGACCCTGCTCCTGAGATTTTGCAGCGGGCAGGTGGAGCAGGTCTTAGCGAGGAGCCAGACCTGTGCCGGCTGCGGTCGCTCGCGTCTAACGAATGGCAGTGCTGGCCCCTCTCATTAGAAAAAAAAAACGAGGCAATGGTTTGCACTCAGCCAGCTGCAATAAGAGGCCACACGTGCAGGCAAAACCCAGTAAATGCACCGTCCCCGAGCACCAGGGCTGGCAAGGGGCTCCGGCACGGGAACGCCGGTACGGCGGCTCCAGGGGATTTTCCCCGGGGTGTTGCTGCATCTTTCCCCTTCCCCGCGCGGGTGCTTCCCATGGCCACGACCCGTCCCCGGACTCGCCAGCTCTGACCGGCCTCCGCTCTCCCTTCGCAGCTGGTATTTCAGCAAGATCAGCCGCAGCGAAGCCGAGCAGCTCCTCCTCTCGCCTCCCAACCAGCACGGCTCCTTCCTCGTGCGGGACAGCGAGAGCAGCAAGGGCGAATATGCCCTCTCAGGTAATTTGCTGCCATTTACCCGGAGAAAATGAGCAAAGGAAAAGGAACCGGACGATGCCTTAGGAGCAGCTCCGGGTTCAGCCAGAATGAGGGGGGAAAAACATGGAACGGTGTTTAGAGGGTTTTGCAGCATCTTGTTAAAAYGAATTAACTGCTTGCTGAAAGCGCGTGGGAAGCTGAGATGCTGTTGCACACGGATAGGGACCACCGAATTGCTGTGGCAGAGGGAAGCACCTTGCTCTCACGCCGTGAGCAACGCGGAGCGCCTTAGCGGCAGCTCGGTAGCACGGGCTCCCCAGATTGCCCTTCGGGGGGGGGGGGGGCCCTTTGGTCAGCCGCAGATTACCTAAAAACATGCTGCCGCGCCACCTTAGCAGGGTCCGAGCTGCTCTTGCCGACGCCGCTCGAAGCGCGTGGCTTTGCAGACCGGCCAGTACCGTTATCTGCGTGAAAACAGGCCGGAGAAATTCACAGTAAATCCCACGTCCAGCCCGTAACCCTCCCGGAGCCGCGGCGCACCACTCGGGGATGCGGCCGAGAGCTCAGCCGCTCTCCGAGCACTTCGCTTCGGTGCTGCGTTATCCATCACCTCCCCTAAYAAAGCGTCGCCTCCGCGGGCCGGATTAGTCCGGCTCGCTGAAAAAGCCTCCCGCTGCCCGGGGACGGGGACAGGGGGGAGGAAGGAAGGAGCGGGGTCACGGCACGAGCCCTGAGCTGTCTCCGCTGTGCTCCTCTCCGCAGTGCGCCGCCACGCCAGCGTCAGCCACTTCCGCATCGGCCGCAGCGCCGGCGGGCGCCTGCACCTCCAGAAGGGGCGGCCGTTCGCCAGCATGGAGCAGCTCGTCGCCTTCTACGCGGCCGACTGGACGGCGCTGCGCAGCCCGCTGCTGCAGCCCTGCGCGCCGGCGGTGCGTGCGCGAGCCCGCGGCGCCCTCGGCCCCCCCGCCCGCGCGGCCCCCCCTTAGCTGCGCTTAGTCGCGCACGTTTGCTGCTGGATTTAAATCGGCAGGTGGCAATTCTTTTTTTTTCCCTTCTTCTTCAAGGACGCCCAGCTAAAGAGAAAGGAGGGAAAACTCGAAATGCAAAATTGGGAGCACTTTGTTTCTCCCTTATAAAAAAAAAAGAGGAAGGAAGGGGGGGGGGTACGGACTCTGTCCTAAAAGAAGATGAAAATCATTCGATATTTTTTTACAAGAAATGGGACTCTAATTAATCTATCCATCTGAGATTTGCTCTTTCTTGAACTGAAAGTTAAAACGCACTGTTTGTTAGTAAAACTGCCAGCTTTTCCTTTAATCAGCCGTGCTAAGGCTGGGCACGGCGTTTAAAGAGTTGGGGCAACTCTCTGCTCCTGGCTTTCGGGCCCGTTGTCCTTTTCAGGCCAAAGTGCATGGGCGTTTCTGAAATGTTTGCTCCGTATCAAAGACTGGAAAGCATTTTGTTACAGATCCCTTCGATTCTGGAAATACTYGAGCTTCCAAATTTATCCTACAGTATAATAAGAACACACTGCTTTTATATACTTTTTATGCCAATTAATGTAGCACACATAAATCCAATTAGAGTATTAATCCCAAATTGCCAACTCACTTCCTGATTAGAATTCCATTCACCAATTAGGACTTTTAGAAATAATAATTAAACATGTGAATAATTCAAAAGTGAAATTGAAAGGCATAATAAAAGAAACACTTAAAGAATTGGAGTCTAAATCAGCCATAACCTGCAACAGTATTTATTTAATTTTTTTTTTTTAATTGGTGGAAGCACATGTCTATGGGGAATGGAGAACAGCTATCTTTGGTGGCTGATGTGGAATGAATTATAACTTGAATCTCGCCTGAATGGCAAAGCCAAGTTTTAACCAGCTCCCCTGGCTTGCAGAGGCAGATGAAATGACCTCTCTCAGGTGGGCGACTTTCAAGCAAAAGCTCCATTGCAGCAACATCTGCTTTGCCTTTGTGCTTCTTACATGGTCCAAATTTTCCCCAAGAAAAAGCTAAGGTTGCCCAAATTCCTGATATTTCACATAGCCTCCAAAAGCTCTTCCTCTGTGCACTCTCGGCTCTGAGATGTTTCCAACAAGTGGCCACTGCAGAGGGTTCCCCATGTCTCATGTGCCCCAAACCAAAATTTTAGCTGAGGGGAAGGAGGTGTGCACCTTGCAATGCAAGTGCCACTCAAGTGGTGGAGCACCATGCTCTGGTCACTCCTGCGTGACACCTGGGCCTTGGCRGACACCAAAAGCTTGTCCGGGGTCTCGCAGTCAGGTACTGCCTAGCTGGACGGTCTGAGTGTGCAATGCTCGTTTCACGCAGACGCCACCCGAGAGAGACGGATGGGAGCGCCCGCGCTGGGAATTCACCCTGAGGAGGAAGCTGGGCGAAGGCTACTTYGGAGAGGTGTGGGAAGGACTGTGGAGGAACACGGTGCCGGTGGCCATCAAGATCATAAAAGGTGTGCGGAGGAGGAGGAGGAGGCAGTAAATGTTAACGATGGCCTACTCGGTCTCTTGTTCACTGCTGCATCATCCCCTTTTCTTTCATATCTCTCTTTGTCACCATCTTATTAAGCAAATTGTGGTAGGACCTGACAAATAGCCACTGGACTATTTGTATGGACCCACCTAAACCTGGACTGGCACCTTTATAAAATGGCTCTGTTCAGTGAGCTTATGATAAACGGGTAACTTGTCCCTGATAAAACCATGATCCTGAAAGTGGCATTCAAAGCCCTGCGGAAAACATCTCTTGGGTGCTTGGATCTGAGAAGCAGGGTGTGCAGATATGGTCCCTGAAAACAAGGGTGGCCTGTGGGGGGGGGGAAGAGGTCCTCATCCCAGACGGGAGATGCTGAGCTCCCAGCATCTGGGTGAGAAAAAATCCCTCACAAGGGCTGCGCTGGCTTTCTTCCCCAGCTGACATGAAGGCAGAAGATTTCACCAAGGAGATTCAGAACCTGAAGCGCCTGAGGCATGAGAAGCTAATCCAGCTCCACGCCGTGTGCTCGGTGGACGAGCCGGTGTACATCATCACCGAACTCATGCGGAAGGGCAACCTCCACAGCTACCTCAACAGTGAGTACCAGCACCGGCAGGGAGCTGGGAGAGGTCCTCCGGAGGCAACATCATTACTCTCTAAGTGCCCATGCTCGGCGGGGGCTTTCCACACCCCAGAATAGCCCTACAGACCCAGATGAAGACCATAAGAGAGAGTGAGCCTGGTTTCAGCCTTGTTTAGGCCAGTGCTATTGCAGAGCAATCCGCAGGCGCTTGGTGGAGATGGTCTTCGGTGACCCGCAGTTCCTGCGTGGGCCAGGTTAGGTCCATATCAGCCATTTCAGAGCCCAGCTGTGCTGATGGGAGCTTTCACCCCACCTTCTTAACCGGGGAGCGGGCTGTCAGCTCTCAGCAGTGCACGGCAGCGCTTCCGGCTTGTTTGGGGAACGCTGCCTCTGTTCTGAATGGCGTTGCCGAATCTTGCTGTGGACAGGCAACATATTTTTGTTCAYGTGCAGAACTGATAACAGGGCAGGCCTCCACTCACCGCCTGGTGAGTCCGCCCTGTAACAGTGCAAAGAAGAACATGCTTCTGGTATTTATTTTTCTACTCCTTTCTTTTCTTTCATGCCTGACCGGGTAATCAGTCTCGAAGGGAAACAAGACAAACAGCTCCCACCAAGACCTGTTTTTCTACTGCATACAACCCCCCCCCTCCTCCTCCCCTGCACTAAGTAACTTGACCTAATTTTTGGTTAGGGTTCCAGCAGTATTTGGTGTTGGAGGAGCAGGAGCTCACAGGTAGGACAGGTTGAGAGGCCGGGCTGCCAGGTTGAACCTAGGCATGGCAGAAGGTCACCTTTAGCTTTGAACCAGTTAAAGACATCTGCTTCCTCATTGCAACCCAGGTTGCTCACCCAAGTCCAGTTGCTGAGCAGCACTTGGGACGTGCTGAATTTCACACACATCACAGTAAAGACAATTAGGAAGGACCTCAAATTCAAGTTCAGTTCAGCGCAGTGGAGACACATAGCACAGGTTTTACATATTCCTCCACAACAGTTTTCCCCGCGTTGCCTGCACTGGGTCTCTTTCCAAACCAGAAGGCACTAGAGCACCTAAAATAGGTATTGCTAGATTGCCTTAAACACATGGATCTCCTGGGTTAACAGGTCCTGAAGGGAAGTCCCTGGGCACCTCCCACCTGGTCAACATTGCCTGCCAAGTGGCAGATGGGATGAGGTACCTGGAAGAGAAGCACATTGTTCACCGGGACTTGGCAGCCAGAAACATCCTGGTGGGGGATGAACTCACCTGCAAAATCGCTGATTTTGGACTCGCCCGGCTCCTTAAGGTCAGTCAGTGGGAAACTGCAGGTCCTTCTCATCACCCAATACCATGGAGCTGTCCTGCACCGCTTTGGTACAGCAGCGAGAGCTGCAGCCGGCCGCAGCCTTCCCTGGCTGCTCCCCCTTCCCCATCGTGCACCATGGGCAAGGCAGCAGGTCCACACCACCGGCTCTCATCCCAGTGAGCGCTGGCATCGAAAGGCTAAATGCACACCGGGTCCCAGCTTTCACCCGCGGCTTTTCCAGAGGAAGCAGCTGTGTTCACAGCCCTCAAGACCCATCTCCCCTTTCTTTTCAGGATGATATTTATTCCACCAGCAGCAGCACCAAAATCCCGGTGAAGTGGACAGCCCCGGAGGCAGCGAACTACCGCACCTACTCCTTGAAGTCCGATGTTTGGTCCTAYGGGATTCTGCTTTACGAAGTCTTCACATATGGGCAGATCCCGTACGAAGGTAGGGCTGATGGGTCCCTTCCACCTTCCCGAGCAGGCTGGGGAGCTGCTGTGCCACCTCCTACACTGCTCACCTCCTCACACCAGGCAGCTTGCTGGTGGCTCCCTGACATGCTGAAATACAGCAGGTCATGAAGGCCTTGTTGTATTGGCTTTTCCCCATCTGTAATTGATGTGGRAGCAGCTTCTGGAGCATGAGAAAATTACTGCCCATCCTGGAAGCTGCTTCKGTAACTGCCCAGAACGATTTTCACTGCTTGCAGAAGGGGCTGGTGGGAGTGCGGGGTGCTGAGGGCTGCCTGACCTCCAACTGCATCTTCTGTATCAGCCTCATGGCAAAGAAGAGAGACATCTTTCATGTCAATGCTGGCTGGCATCCTGGCCCTTTCCAGATATACTGGCAGGGTATCCTTTGGGGATAGGTCAGTGGTATGAAGAGTTAGGGGWATCTTCTCTTTTCTTGCAGGAATGACGAACCAAGAAACCGTACGGCAAATCACCAGGGGCTACCGTCTTCCCCGGCCGAGCACCTGCCCTCCTGAGATCTACATCATCATGCTGGAGTGCTGGAACGGCAACACGGAGGAACGGCCCACTTTCTTCACGCTGCGCGAGAGACTCGGCCTCATTTACAGACGGGTGCTCAGTTCTCTCTCCTGAGGGTAACCTGCTTCCACCACCCTTCTTCCAAAATCACCTACAGGCCAGCTCTTGCCAAATGGCTCCCTCCTTCTGGTTTGCCTTCAGACATGGCTCCAAGGAATACACATCTCTGGAAAGAGCCCATGGTCCTTCTTGGTGAGGATGCGGGGAGGTGACTGAGGGAAAATGCAATGAGTTTTGGAGAACTCCTGCTGTCGCCTGGCTGAGCAGCAGTCTTGAAAAGCAGCGTGTTAGCAAAGGCATCATTGAGAGTTTACATCTTCCTTTAGCCAGTAGGGTGGGAGTTCGTCTGCCACTCACCATACCCAAAGTGAAGGTTTGCAGTTTGTGTCCATTTGCGGCTCTGCTTGATTTACTTATAGTGTGTGTCCGGTGTATTTATCAATAAACGTGTGTGCAGCCATCCATATGCCGCATGCAGCCCTCGTCATGCTCCCGTACGTAGTCACRGTCGCTGGCTGGTCCTTGAGGCCTCTCAAGGCATTGCACTGGTTTGGGTAGTGGAGGAGTCTCTGATCTGCTCCGTATTCTCTCTCCTCCGTGTCCTGAACGCCATAATTTGCAACAAGTCCCACTTGTGCAACCACACAGACACCACCGTCTTTCTTCCTCTGTCGTCTCCATTCATCCAAGTGTGCATGAAACCCTCAGGTGCCTCTGTCGATCGCCTCTTCCCCGTCCGCTAAAGCCTCTGCAGCAGCAGCAGCAGCTCCCTGCCCCGAACTGCCCCACGCAGCCAGCTCGCCCCAGCGGGAGCCCTGCCTTAGGGGCAGCTCTGCTCCAGCGCCTTGTCTTTGCCACCACCTTGTGGTTATTTCAAGCATAGCGGGGGTGTGACGAGCTAAAAAGTCTATTTCTTGTTTCAACTATTTAGGCGGATGCCCGTGTTTTCTTCGACAAGCTGTCTCGGGAAGGCTGGGAGGTTTTCCACAGGTTCCTGCTGGAGTTTTTACCCTCTTTTAAAACAAAACCTCAAATATAGGGAAAGGCAAATAAGTTTTGCCAGTAGCTGCTGCTCGTGGTGGCTCCAAGGGGTCGGGGTGTTCGGTAKTTGGCTGTGGAGCCCCATGGGGACGCCAGGAGGAGCCATGGGCATGGGCAGCCCTGGAAGGTCCCCGAGCCAGGAGCCTCACCCAGGGGGTTCACACCCCGGGGAGATCTCGTTTCAAAGGGCTGAAATGGAAGTATCTCTGTTGGGGCTCATTGCCTGGACTCCCTTTCTGCTCAGTGCAGACAGGCATATTTCTAGGGCATGCAACATCCTGGCCCGAGGTGGACATCGAAAATAGATGAGGTGATGTGGCCTGGAGGAACCTGGTTCTTGCCCAGGGGTTGTGGAGAGCCCTGGCAGCTCTTGCTGGTGGGACATGTACGTGGGCAAAGGCCGCTGAGGCACCTGCTCAGCTTGGTTTTGCCCCAGTGCTTGGGCACAGCTGCAATGGGAAACCCTCATCTGGCAAAGCGTTTCGCAGCCTGGTCAAGYGCCCGACCAAGAGCGTGCTGCAGCGCCGTGCACACACGTAGGCACATCCCAGCTCTCCTCTGACGAGGAACTGGAGACCTCAGCAGCGCCGGCAGGTGACCGACACTAGGCGTGCCGAGAAGTGGCTTGGACATGACCGTTGCATGCAAGACAGGCCTGCTGCTGTAGGAAGGACAGCAAATTTAGCACCACCAGATGGTGCTAAAAATTCAGAGGGAGGCAAAGGATGTGTGCGGGGGGGGTGACGGTGCAGCGTGGGGTCACAGCACAGCGTGGGGCGACCATGCAGGGTGGCTGGCTCAGGAATACTGCAACATCTCCGCTCCCTGCCAGCATGCAGAGGCTGGCATTTTCTGGCGTTTCTCCAAATCATCACTTGCTTTTTAAAACAGCGATTTGGGGGGGGGGGGGGTTGATTTTTTTTCCCCCCTCTTCAAACGATTTCAGCCTGGGCAGGGCTCCAGCTTGCGAGGCTCAGAAATGCCGCAAATTCTGCCACGGACAGAAGGAGGGGGACGGGACGGCGAGGAGAGTGCGTCCGCCCGAGGCGCCCTCCGGCTGGCTCAGCGCTCGTGCCCAGAGCACGTCGGGGGCCAGCAAACCTCCGGCCCCGTTTCGGGAGCTCAGCGCGGGAGCGGGGCTGCTTGGAGGCACCGGCTGCCCGCCACGACGGGCTCTGGTTCAGCATCACTGGTGGGATCCCCCCCCCCCCCCGCTCCGATGCTTTCCGAATTGCTGCATCAAGAGCGCAGAGATTGAGCCCATTTTTGACCCAGTTGGGCAAAATAAGGCCCAAGCTGCTTGGGGGCAAAGGGAATATTCTGTATTTGCACCGCCCCAGCACCGAGGGAGACGATGGGACCGTGTGTYACCTTGTGCTCCCGGGACACCCCGGCAGCGTTTTGGGAGGCCTCCGTGCCATGTCCCAGCTGCGGGCGCTCCCCCCCATCCCAGGCACTGGGTTTGGAGGAGGAGCAGCCTGGCCGGCGGCCACGCGAGCATCTCGCCTCGCCGTGCCAGCGGATATGCAAGCTGGAAAAGGCAGCTCAGCTCCGCGGCAGCAACTCGTGCACCAGCACCAAGCACAGGGATTGCAAGCTGAAGCTAGATGTAATGAAAAAAATTGGCCCCCGCCGCGATCCCAGGCTCTTCCCGTGATCCAGCCTCCGGGCGAGCAGCACGAGGCCTTTTAGGAGACTGTTCCCGCACTGGCTCTGGCAAACACGTGCTCTCAGAGGCATTTCCACGCCCTGGTTTCAGGCTCATCTGTGCCCTGCTTGCGGATTAAACTTGGCCCGCTGACATTAGAAAACAGCGTCAGTCTCACGCAGCGTGTTTCAGCTGCATAGCTGGGGGCTATTTTTAACGCTGGCCTTTGCAAAGGGCTGGGAGGAAGCGGAGCTTCTGGAAGACAAAAAAAAAATAATCCCGAAGCGACAAGACGCAGGAAATCGAAGCGAGGGTTGCACCRTCTGCGAGAGCTCCTCCTGCGGCGAAGGGGCGGCTCGAGCGCTGCAGCCGCGGCCGAGACCGAGCAGAAAGCACCAGCCCTTTTTGCCCAAATACGCGAGTTAACCAGCGCAGCCGGGCACCGCGGCGGCGGGAGGCAGGAGCTGCGAGCCGGGGGGGGGGGAAGCTCCCCCGGAGGCAGCCGGCCGCCGCTTTGGGGCCATTTCCATGGCAGCCGCGGGCGCCTCCGCAACGCCTCCCCGGCAGGCGGGTGTCCCGCGGGGGCTCGCCGCCGCCGCGCCGGCGCTGCACGCGCACGGGGCCCAACCTCCCCGCTGCATGGTACCTTGAAAAGTAATAAAGCGGGAGACATGAGCTAATTTTTCGTGCATTCGCCTAATGTGTCACCCCCCTGCAAGGAGCGGGAGCAGCAGGACGAGCCGGGGCCTTGGCGCTCGCCCACGAGCAGGGCAGGCCGGGGAAGGGRCCGAGTCTAAAAACGGGGCGCCCGGATCAACAGCGCTTAGCCTGCCTGTYGGCAATCGCGCAAATACAGCAACACTGACTTCAGCTTTCCGCTTCCGCGTTTTAATCTGCGTCTCCTATGCCTACAGGCCCCTAAAAAAATACCTGTGCCTGCAAAACCGGGGACTTTCTGCTAGGAATCAACAGCAGATAAAAGCCGCTGCTTCGCTCCCATCCTGCGGCACAAGGGGCCACGATGAAGGACCCGAGCGAAAAAGCAGCACAGGGCGCCGGGAGCCTGCTGCTGGCTCCCCCCGGGCTCCGGGTTGGCATCGTCTCGGCCTCGGCCCYGTCTCGGCACGTGGGAGGATTAAGCGAAGCTGGGGAGTCCTGTTGCTGTGCTAAAACAGGGGCAAGTTTTGCAAACTGCATAGGCAGCCTTTCACTAAAAAATGAGAGAATTTGGGCCAGAGCGGCGGTGCCGGCGCTGCCCGGGCGCCTTAGCAGTGCAGACCCACATGCAGGACACCCACATCTCGGGGCAAAGCTTGCAGAAGGCATTTTTGCTAGCAGAAAAGAGCTGCAAAGCTCAAAGTGACCCGGGAGGCATTTGCAACGCAGGCAAAAGCAGAACCACCGCCGCCCCCGCCGGCTTTTCCTCGGGCTGGAAAAGCAGCCTGACGGGAGCTGCATTAATGCACAACTCTGCCCTTTGCTGCCCCAGCATGATGTCATGGGTGCAAAGTCACCGCTCAGCGCTGCCGGGTGACCCCCGGCCTCCYGTCACCCGCAGGCATCTGCATCCTTAAATCTACTGGTGCCCGGGGTTTGTTTGCCTGCCGCGTGAATGGGGACCTTGCCCCTCTTGCACGCAGGGGACCGGCAGGTTCTTGTTTGCTTGGTGTTTTATCAGGTGTCACATGCTAAACCACCCCCCGGCACCGTCAGCACCCTCCGGTGACAAGGCAGCRTGGCAGAAGGGCTGCACAAACGCAAGGCAAAAGCAGCCCCACGGCTGCTCCGCGCGGCACGTCGGACCGCCGCGCTCCGGGCCGATGCCAGCACCAAGGCGCCAGGACAGGTGCGGGAGCAGGCGCCTGCAGCATCCCCGCGCCGCAACCTCCTCTTGCTTGCAGCCACAGCACCCATGCAAAACACACCCGGGCACCGCCAGTCACGCTCGCGCCGTCCTGCTCGGACGCATTCACCTCCCGGAGAAAATCCCTCTCGGCACAGGGCAAGCGCCGGCAGAAGGATCTGCGGCCGGAGGGTGGACGGCCAGAGCCGGGGTTTGCATCGCCCCCGAGGAAGCGGCCTGGCCCCCGCAGTGCCCGACGCAGAACAGCCCACAGCGTTTGAAAAGGCTACTCGAGTTTATTAGTTGCCCTTGTACAAGTAAACAAACGCGCTACCGAGGCTGCACGGAAAGAACGCAGCATTAAAAAACAGTAAAAAGGCTGGTGTAGGAGGGTTTGGGTTTTTTTTTTTGGTTTTTCTTGCTTTTTCTCCAAAGGCAGCGGCGGTGACCTAGAGCAGCCGCCTGCTCCACGGAGGTGGGAACGCGGCGGCGGCCTGCTCACGCCGAGGGTCCGGCGCGGGGCTGGCTGGGCTCGCTGGCGTGGCGCTTCCTCCTGGCTCCCGGCGCCGCGCCGCAGGCCGGCCCGCTGCCAGCCACCGGCACGGCTCCCAGGCTGCAAGACAGAGCGGGCGCGGGGTCGGCGGGGCTCGGCGGTCACCCGCCTCCAGCATCCAGCCGAAACCCCGCGGGAGCAGCCGCTCGGCCGGCTGCATTCCCGAGCCCCGTGGTCGGGACGGACCGGAGCCCCACTCACCGCTCCGGCGACTCCGACACCGTCGTCATGGCGGGGTGAGTCGTCTTCCCGAAGAAGAAGCTGGCCCACCAGTGACCGGGGTCCGACTTGGGGAGACCTGGGAGAGAGCGCGGGACCGGGCAGGCAGGCRTCAGCTCGACCCGCGCGCCCCGGGCACCGCTCCGGTCGCGTTGGACAYGTCAGGTTGGGTAAGATTTGTAATTCATTGGAAATGCAAGATGCAATAAGGCGCTTGGCACCTCCATCAGTGCTTTTGTGTAACCCCCGGGGATATTTAAACGCAGGACGTTCCCGCTATGATCTCTAGGGGAGGCAGCTCATCGCAGCCCCTTAAACCGAAGGCATCCGCGGGAGAACGGCCTCCGGAGCTCCCGCTCGGAGAAAGCGCCGYGGTGGCGGCAGTGGCACTTACCCGGCGGGTGCGGGATGACCTCCCCGGCGTAGTCCGAGCTGCCGCAGGAGCTGCTGCTCGACGTTGAACTCAGGCGCCCTGGGGGCGAGAGCGGGGCCGTCAGAGCCGCCCCCAGCCCTCGGCACCTCCCGCCGCCACGGGACCCGACGCACGGCGTGCTGCGGCCAGCCCCGGGCACACCGCTTGCTCCCGTCACCAGCTCCAATATTTGCCTAGCTTTAACGCCAAGCCGATAAAAACACTAGGAAGGAAACACTGGCGAGATACTAGAAAAGGAAACGAGCGCAGGAAAAAACACTTCCACTCCAAGGACGTCGCTCAGCGGCCTTGCGTTTGCATGCAACCCTTGGGAAGCCACTAGCGATGACCCAAGGCCGAGAGGATGCCGATTCCCGCACGTAATCTGCGGGTCCACGCGGTTTCAGCCCGACCGCCGAAAGCCTGTTAGCAATTCCAGCTCGCGGGGAGTATTTTACTTCCTTCCGGTTTTGGCGACTCRTTAAAGCAGAAGGTCTCACCCCCCCCCCCCCACGGGAGAGGCACCAGTGGCCGCCGATCCCCAGACTGGTTCTGCAGCCTCTCTGCAGCCCTCGTTCCCCCAGCGACGGCGCAGCTGCGTTTTCAGCCGTCCCCTCCCCGCACCCCCAACCTCCGCAAGGGGCCCGGGGCTGGGCGAGACCCCTGCAAAGGTGACGGGCAGCAGAGCCACTGGCCCCCGCGGGACCRACAGCACCCGCCTGCGCCCAGCCTCCTTGTGGCAGCAGCAACACCTCCAAGGAGCCCGGCAGTGCAAACCGGCCCCGCACGGCGCCAGCTCGGCATCCCCCCCCGGTACCAAAACCATCGCTCTTACTTCGGTAGTAGTTGTGCGTCGCCATGAGCGAGCCGCTCGACGGGATTGCTGCCATGTTCCCGGGCTYGAGGCTGGCGCCGATCTAAAACCTGCAAGAGAAGGGACAGCGGTCAAGGCTGCGCCCGCTCGCTTCGGCACGGACCCGGCAAAAACCCACCGCGCCCGGGCTGCAGCAGCACAAGAAAGCTGCAAGACGGTTTGGACAGCAGCAGCCTGCTCCTCCTGCAAGAGGTTCGGTATCTGTGATCTTCGCTGCGCTGTGCACAGAGCCTAATACTTACAGGGCGGCTTGCAGTTTAAATCCACAGCCGGAGAGCTCCAGCGCAGAGCTACACGCTGAGCCAAACTAATTCCCGCAAAAACAGCCGCCGGCGCAGAGGAGGGAGACCCGGCGCGGCCGCGAGCGCCTCCTTCCCGAACCGGGCACGGGTGTTCGGCCTCCCTGCAGGAGCRCAGTCACTTTTGCTGCATCGACAACCCGGAGTTGTGAAATCTCCGAACGACATTGCGTAAGCGTGCGGGGCCTCCGTGCATGGCGTGACGCCCGAGCACACGTCCCCGGGCGGCAATTCCCTTGCGAGGCCCTCGATATCCGCTGGCATTTAGGGGGGCGATCAGCCCCGGACGCGGGGAAGCCGCTATTTATCGCCCCGAGCCTGCGGACGACCCGCGGCTCCGGTGCGAGCAGCCTGCAACGCCGGGGCTTGCTGCTTGCAGCTCTCCTCCGAGACCTTCCCGTACCCCGGGCTGCCGCTTTCCTAACCTCCGAGCAAGCACTGAGACATTTCAGACCCAGGGAACCGGGTTGCATGGATGCACGGTTGCAGGCAGGACCGTGCAAGCAATATTTYGGTGCTGGGCTCCTCCGAGCCCCCAGCGCTCGCGCCAGGGCTTGCTTTAGGGTTGAAATACGCAGCAAACTCGAGCAACGGGGGACAGCCTGCTGCCCGCCGGCGCCCTGGCGAGGCTCGGTGCCCTGCCGGACTCGTCTCCGGCACCCGGAAAGGCCCGGCCTGCGCCGGCAGCGTGCACCGGATCTGCACGTAGGGACTGTCCCGGTATAAAGCACCTTCAGTGCAAAACCACCGACTTTTCTCGGGTCTCACCCTAAGACCCCATGCGGCCCAGAAGCAGCCGAAGCTTCTCCCCTGCTCCAGAGGGGGCTTCGCTCTCCCTACTGCTCACCCACTTTGGGGGTTTCCTGCTGCTCAGTGCCTTCCACGCACCTGTGTCCCCACCTGGACCCCCCCGTGCCACGAGCACACCGGCAGCGCTGGCCTTAAGGCAGGTATGGAACTGAGGCACGGGCTCGTCCCCCGCTAAGGGAGCCCGCGGCGAGGCAGGTCCTAACCCCAAGGGCAGCCAAGGCCAGGCCAAACCCCCAGACCTGTGGGGCACCCTGAGCCGCATGAACGGTGGCGGGACAAGAGTCCCCACCTCGGGGTGCCCCGAAGGCCCGCTCGGTGCGGAGCCACCCACGCGTGACCAAACTCCCACGAGGAGGGGAAGAGGCGGTGGATGCTCCTGCTCCCGGGAACGTGCACGGCGCTGCCTGCATTGCAAGGGCCAGATGTGCAGCGCCGAGCACCACGAATGGCGTCCAGCACAGCGTGCTGAGCCGAGCACCGCCAGCACCGTGTGCAGYGCCGAGCACCGTGTGCAGCACCGAGCACCCCCAAGAGTCCCCAGCACCCTGTGCAGCACCGAGCACCTCCGGCAACGCCCAGTAGTGTGAGCAGCGCCGAGCAACCCCAACAGCGCCCAGTACCGTGTGCAGCGCCGCGCACAGCCTGCAGCGCCGAGCACCCCCAAGCAGCGCCCCGGCCCCCCGCGCACCTGGGTGGGAACGAGGCGGCGGCGCTAGGGCCGCGGGGCCCTCGGCGGCGGCGGCGCCGCCCGGGGAGCGCTGGCGTGCGCGTCCGGTCCGCACGGCCCGCGACGCGACGCTCTTAGCCCCGCCCCCGCCCTACCCTTTATATCCTATCGGGCCCCGCCCACGCAGCGCGACGCAGCCAATGGGGCTCCGGGACTCGAGGCTCCGCCCCTTCCCCGGGAAGGGCGGGACGGCGGGACCCCGCCCCCTGTGCCGGCTCCCAGTCGCGCGGGGCGTGGGCGCAGCGCCGAGCACCCGCGGGGCGGCTCGCAAGGAGCGGCRTTAGTGCAAAAAAAACAGCAAAAAATCTCTCGCTGGGAGCATCCCCCCCCCCCCATGCACAGTTTGCTGGGGTTGCCCTTGTCCCAGCCAAAACAGGAGGAAGGAAAAGAAAAAGAAAAACATATATACATGTATATATATACACACATATATACCTATATACATACATGTATACACATAAATCTATCTATCTATATACACACATATACAAAAAAAATTAAAACTTTAACATTTAGTATTTAAACGTTAAAATGCAGTCTAAAGATATCGCCATCCCTACAAAGTTTAAGAATTTAAATASGTGATGCTGTTTCGGTACTTTGTTAATATTTAGTGAAAATACAGTGTCAACAATAAACATACTCTCTGATGCCCATTTTATATAACGTGGCATTAAGAGAGAGCCAAGAAAGCCTTTCTTCTGAAACGCTTGCTCTGAAGGGCCGAGGAAAAAAAAAGAAAGACAAAAAAAAAATCCCCTAACACGGTTCACTATTTGAAACTTTGAGGGAGAAAAAGATTTTAAAAATTTCAAGCAAAATATACCTAATCCAACCACATTTAAAATTAGTCAAAAATAAATAAATAAATCTTGAAGGGATACTGGACTGCCTCGGCTGCATCAGTTTTAAGTAAGAAAGCTTTATTTGAGAAGAAAAAAGCCTGCAACAAGGCCTAGGCACCACCAGCGCTGAAGCACAGCTCCTCGATGCTTGGACACCAGTACGATACACTGTATAAATAAATAAAATACCGCTAAAATGCTGGAAGCATCCATCCAAGCCCCGAACTGCAAGGCACAGAGAGCCTCGGTGCCTGGTTCTCGAGAAATATATCTGCCCCAGAAGGAAAAAAGTGGAAAGCCTAAAATTTGGGTGCTGCAGAGTAGCCAGGGAGGATTTATGGAGCTGAGGATGGGAATTTGGTTTCCTAGGGCAAAGTCTGTGTGGGCACGTGGAGGAGAAGATAAATTCCATCTGTATCGATCAAGAATCAATCGTTTTAAAAGCAGGTGGACGACAAGATTTGGATGGATTTTTGCTTTGATTTTCCTCAGATTAGTGCTTCTGAGTTTACTGCGACTCTCTTTACAGTTTGCTTTTGAGCAACGTTTCTCTGTTTTGTTTTGTTTTGTTTTGTTTTTAATCTGCCTCTCTGGGCTCCGTGTTACAGCTGGCAACCGGCTCGCGTGACCTGCTGGTCGTGTGCGCGGTTGGGACACAGCTTTACGCACAACATCGTGTCCTTGGCAAAACCACCCGGGAGGCAGCAAAGGGCGCAGGGCTGAGCGGCGCCGGCGGGATGTTGCGGGGCAGCGGCACGGCCGAGCCCCGTCCCGAAGGAGCGATGTTCTCCCTTCCTCCGGCCAAAACGCTGCGTTAAATTTCTCTCCTTTTGGACCCCAACGGGAAGGACGGGCCGCCAGGCTCTCAGTGGAAAAAAATAGCTCTTCTTTCCGAATTAAGYGGCTTGCAAACACGAGCCAGCGGCTCCGGCAGAGCTTCTTCAAAACGAATCGCCGGGTCCTTCCCGCGACACGGAGCCGGGCTCGTGAGCTTTGCTCGTGGCGCGTGGCGCAGAGGGCATTAAAAAGCGACCTGCCGTTGTTGCTGGAGGGCGGCGGGGTCCAGCCCCGTCCCCCCCCCCCCGGCGCTGCGGGGCTGCCCGGGGCTGTCGCCCAGCGGCAGGTTCCCGACTCGGCGCAGGCAGCTGCCGCCACCTACGGATAAAAACCAGCCTCGACGCGGAGCCGCGCAGGCGGCGCGAGGGGGGGCGAGCGGCCGCTTTGCAGAAACGCCCCTTTCCGAGGGGAGGCTATCAGGAGTCACAGGCTGCTCAGTTTGCTCTCCCGAAACCTACGCCTCCAATTTGGGGAAAGCGGTGAAGAGGCTCAGAGCGTCCAAGGTGGCGCAACGGAAAGTCAACGCCGCGAGTGCGACTCGCTATCGCTCATCCCGCAGGGGCGTCTATTTAACCCCCTCCAAAAATGCTGGGAGATGTCTGGCCAGCTGCAGGCAGAATTAGCAGAGGGGCTGCTATGCCTTGCTTTCGTAAAGGTGTTGTTAGGGGAGTTCGGCTACGCAAGCAAGTTCCTGACTGTCRACCCGCCTGTTCCTTGACCAAGCCTTCGGGTCGAAGGGCGGCGCGCGGAAGGAACTGGTTCAACGGTTGTGTCTAATGAGCGAAGCGATGTGCTTGTCCAGGTGAATCGGAGAATTATCTTGCAGAAACCAGCCGAGGAGCTGATCGGGATTTACCTTTCTACAGCAAACTCTTAGGCCAGTGCCTCCTTTATAGGAGGAGAAGGTGCGATTTGGCTACCAGTCGGTGATACAAAGCATGAAAACACATCAACGGCTAATGTAATTCCATAGGCTTTGGCGAGAGTGAGTTCAGCAGTGAATTTGCTCATTAATTTCTCCCTCTGGATGCAGCTGAAGCTTATGTTCTTAGCCAGATACTTCCTTTAAGAGCCCTTCACCTACAGTGATCAGAAGATATGGGCAGCCRGGGCTCTTTTAGCTCCATGGCCATGGTTTAATAAGGAATAAGGAGCCCACCGCTCGCCCAGGCACCCACGCTGCCTGGTGTCCTTAAAGAAATGCAGCCGAGATGCTGATATCCCCCTCGCCTCGCGTTAAGGAAGATTTTGCAGAGTGTCTGTCTTGGCTGCTCCTCGGATCGGTGGCGCGTCAGCTGGAGCAGCGTGACGCTCTTCTGTGCAGCCTCTTTTTGTCAACCGCGTCTCGGGGGGGCGCGAGGAAATAGAGCAGCAAAATCATAACAGCAAAGGGGAAGGTGAAGAGCGGAGAAGGAGTTAAAGCCGTCAGGGGAAACCGGAGTTTAGACGAGGAGCTCCGGCGCTGGACGTGGGCACGTGCCCAGAGGGGCAGGACGTTAGGCTTCTGCGGGAGCGATAAGCTCCCAGGGCYGGCTGAGCGCAGTGGTCTAGCGGCCCGCGCTCGGCGTTCCGGGCGGAGCAGGCTCCGGGTGAGCCGGCCTGCCCTCGGGACTCCTGCCTCCTTCTGCAGGAGCGATTCGCCYGGGGCCATGGCGAGGGGGACGGTGCCGGACACCGTCCCCAGCTGACYGGGCTGCTGGAGGGCTTGGGGATCTCGGTATCGCCGCCTAAGTTTATTTTTAAACCTCCGGCTGCAGTTTAGCGGGATCAGCGTGTGCTGCTGCAGGACCTCGGACYGTTCCCCGCTTCTCCCCTGCTCCTTCCCCGGTGCTCCCTGCCGCCGGGTGCGAGGCGAGCCGGCAAGGCTGCCCCCCTTGAGGAGCCCCCCGAACACCAGCGTAAATATGCACTAAAATCCCCTGGGCGCTACACCCGGAGATCCATCTCCTCACAGCCGATATTTTACTTAAATGTGAATTCCTTCCCCGCATCCCCAGCAGCGGCACCCGGAATGCCACGCGACGAGCATCGCGCAGAAGAGCCGTGGCGGCCGGTTCCTTGGTTTTTTTTGACCTTGACCGGTTTGGGCAGACAGTGATTTATAACCGCTGCAACGTCGGGGTGCAAAGGCAGGACGGGTGCGCAGGGGGCTCAAACCCTGACGGTGCACAGACGGAAACCAGCAGCCGTCGTCCCTTCCCTGAGGCTGCCCGCTGCAGGGCAACGTCTCCCCGAACCCCGTGGCTGCTGGGCCGATGCCTGCTGCACGGGGGGACGCAGAAAACAGCACCAGGCCCCGCATTTCTTCTTTTCAAGGCAAATATCTCTAATGCTTTGAAAGGCAAGAAGGAGGAAAACAACAGCTTTTGCCCCGGGGAGATGCTCAGAGAGGTCATCTGTTGTGCAGGCTGATTTTCYGGGGTCCAGGCCCGGAGACGGTTCGCTGCCGGTTCTGCGTCGTCCCCGTCGGCGAGAGCGGGGTGTCTGGGAAGCCGCGGCGTCGGGCATCCCCCGTGGCTGCCGCCCGCCCTGCCAAAAACCCGCCTTCCAGCCGAGCCCCTGTGCATTTTACAGAAGCAAAAATGCAACAGCTCGGTGAGCTGAACGCGTTACTCGCGGAAACAAAACACCCCCGGTGAGAAGGCAAATTCAGACAGGCGGCTCGGGGGGGGTTACAGCCCAGTTACATACAAATTACAGACACGGCGGATTGCTCCTTCTGCCAAGCACCCCGCGCGGGGCCCCGGAGGAAAAAAATAAAATAAAATCTCATTTATTATGTGAATTTTAGCAGAGCCTAGATAAGCAGGGGGCTGCAGGGTTGGGGCGATATGGAGCGGGAGCTGGTGCGGCTGCTCTCGGCACGGCACGGGCGCTGCGTGGGCACCAGCCCTTCGGACGGGAGCCTCCGCTTTCTCGAACGATCCCGAATCATTTGGCGCTGGCTTTTTGCTAGGCTAAAAGAAGGGCGGGGGTACCAGAGACTGAAGAGGATGCATGGAAACGGCTTCGCCCGCCACCGGGAGCCGTTCCCGAGCCAGATGGATGGAGACAAGGCGCTAAACTTCCAGCCGCCCCCGGATTTTGGCTGTCCGGGTTTATTTTTTTTTGTGCATAGCTGAGCATTTAAAGACAGATTAGCAATATTTTTCAGGTGCTYGGTCAAGCGTTGTGGGGAAGCGGTTCCCCTCCGGCGTGGAAATAAGGCCGAGTGGTTGCTGATGCAAAGGGATCGAAYGCGTTCGATCCGAAACCCTTTTCTCCGGAGCCAGAAGGCAGGCGGGATGCCGGCGGACCGCTGTCGCTTTAAGCCTCGCAGAGGCTGGGCATCGCGCGGCTCAACCCAGCGCAGATTAGCCAGGTCTGACGGCTCTATCCTTTCCGTGCCCGGACTATTTATAGTCTGACGGGCCGCCAGGCTCCGTTTCATTGTAGGAATAAAACGCACGCTACRGGCGGGCTCTGGCCCCGTTTCCGTACGAGCCGGGCGAGCGCCAGCGAGGCAGACTGGGCGCCAYGGTGCACAGCCTGGTCGTCCAAAGCAGACGTGAAACCGCAGACCAACGTTTCTGCTCGGGAAGGACGATCCACCTGCGCTTCCCGAGCGGCGCCGGGACAGCGGGCAGCTCGCAGGCGCCTCGCTCGCCTGCGTCTYGCGGCTTTGGACGGGCCTCGGGCTCCGCGGTGCTCTCATGCACGCGTCCTGCACGGTTACATGCCACGCTATTTTTGATGTTCGCTAGATGCACCCTCCATTTCTCTTTCCCCTGTCTGGAGAAAAGGGTAAAAATTCAAACCAGCTRTCTTTACTGGAGGAAAAGAGGATAAAAAGGAGGCCCACTACACCCTCTCCCTCTCCCTGGCCTTGCAGGCAGACGGACCCTGGGTTTTGCTCTGTGCTGTGACTTTAGCGAAGGCTGAAGACTTCATCAGCGGACCCAGCCTGGGTCCCACCTCGGGCAATTCCCAGGCTGGCCGCAGCCCTGGCACGGAAAGGGGAGGTGATTCTTGGCGAAGCACAAACACGGGCGGGAAGAGCAAGGAGCTCAGAGACGCGGAGCAGGCGGCGTCCCCGGGCGTCACCGCGCGGGATGGTCACCCCGGATCCAGGCGGCACAAAGGGGCTGGAGGAGCCTCAGCGGGTATTTGGCCGTGCCAAGATTTCACCAAAGGCGTTAAACCCCTGTCGGGCGCCAGCATCAGCAGTAAAACCCCAAGCCTCTGTCAGCACTGGGTTCCCCGGTCCTGCGGCAGCTCCGCTGCTCCTAGCCGGGAACAGCTCTGCGCGAGTCCCTCAACCATGGCCTTAAGCCTTCCTTTAGGAAGTTTCTTTCTACTTTTTCGGACAGTCAGTGCATTATATTTTGCACAAGGAATGCTGCATAAAAGCAAAGGATATCTTCCCTTTCACATTATATTTCTAAGAAAATGCCATGTTCAGAAAATAACCTGAGTGTCCCTTTAAACATTAATGAGAGGTTAATACGTGATGCGAAGGCTTTAACTCTTAGACTAGGAAGGTAACAGTTGCTAATTTAGCTGCTAAGGTCACTGAAAGATGGTCTAGACCATAACATTTTTCTGGACTATTACATAGCTTAATTTAAAGTTATCTTTCTTCTGACCTACACTTGGCCTCGGGACACAGAAGATTTTGCATTAGCCTTTTAATTGCACAGCTGACACAGGGCATGAATTTTCTGACCATTGCATGATACATATTTATGCAAAGGAAGTATCATGGCACTGCAGAAGAAAGGATTACTTCTGGTTTCCTTGTTTCCCTGGAACRTGAATCCCATCTCATGTTAAATGCAATGGTGTTGAGCAACCAATACACATGCTGAGTGAACACAGATGCGAAAACACGCTTTGATTTATTCGTTCCTTGCTTTGCTGTTTGCTCCTGTGCACATTTGTGCCATTTTTTTAATGACAGATGTGGAATTTCATCATTCTCCTTTTTGCCTAACCAACCTGGGGGAGTTATGGCATTAGTTAAACCCAAGTCAGCTTTGCTCTCTAGATACTTCCCATTTAAAGACTGGCAAAGGGAGACAGGGGAGGAGAACGACCTGCCCAGGATTTGGTGGCTAAGGAGAGGCAGGGAGCGAGAAGCCGGTGCCCTGGGATCAGGCCCCTCTGCTCTAACGCCGAAGGGGGGGATGCGAACGCGGCGGCCAGCGCGGAGCCCCTCTCCTCCCGGCGTGGCAGGCGAACGCAGCCCTCGCACCCCGGCCTCGCCGTGGGACGCAGCGAGGGCCACCCCGGCCACCGCTCCCATGCCAGCCCCTTCTCTCCACCCCCAGGCTGTCGTGGGGGGTGCAAGCCCCGCTTGGCCTCAATCTGCCCCATTTTGCCCGGACCAGGACCACCATCCTTTCCCCTTCCTCCCACACAGCCCTTCCCTCCATCTCCCTCCCATGCCGTAATCTTCCAGCCCTCCACCTCTGACATCCCTTCATTTTCCTCCCATCTCTCCACTTTCCATCCTTCCATCTTCCTCCCATCCTTGTCTTCAATCCCTCTGTCTCCCTCCCATCCCTCCATTTTCCATCCCTCCATTTTCCATTCTTCCATCTCCCTCCCATCCCTCCATCTTCCATCCCTCCATCTCTGCTATCACTCATCTCTCTCCCATCCCTCCATCTTCCACCCCTCCACCTCCACTATCGCTCCATTTTGCTCCCATCCTTCCATCTTCCATCCCTCCGCCTCCCTCCCGTGCCTCCCTTTTCCATCCCGGCATCTCTCCCCATCCCTCCATCCTCCGTCCCTCCGTCCTCCCAGCGCCGCTCCCGCCGCTCCCCGTCGCTCCCAGCCCTCTCCCCTCCGCCTCGCCCTGCTCCCATCCCTCCCTCCCTCCTCCTCCTCCTTCTCCTCCTCCTCCTCCTCCTCCTCCCCCCCGGTACCGCATTGCCGTAGTGCGGGGGGGTCACTGCATTGCGCTGTCGCCGTCAATAGGTGGACCCCCTCCCGGGGAGATAAAACCGCCGGAGCCCAAGCTGGCAGCCTCTGCCGCCCCGACCGCCGCTCCGGTAAGAGCTCCGGGCCCCCCCGGGCCCCCCCGGCTCCCCCCGGCTCCCCCCGGCCCCGCGCCGCACACGGGGCTGCTCCTTAGCGGGGGGAATCGGGCTTTGGGGGGGCCCCGCAGAGATCCCCCCCC